>NW_027225319.1:0-157933 GCF_041296235.1 Equus asinus | reverse complement strand
AGAAGCAGGCAGTGGCAAGAAAGTTACTCTTGCAAAGAGCTGATTGTTTCAGGCAAGGTCACCTTCCCTTGGGGGATGGCAGGAGTCCATTAGGTGGGTTACGTCACTGGTGCTGAAGGGGTAATTCCAGATTGACTGGTTTGAGACTCCAACCCTGTGGAAGGTTGAAATTGTAATTAAGTTTGGTATCAAATCTCAGTTTTGTGATTTGGGCTTAGCGCATACGACTCCATTCTGAACCTTTTGTCTCTTTTTTAATAGTAGCCACTGCTACTCGTAGCATTAGATAATGTCTCTCAGATGAGATTTTATTCCCCATTACTGCATCTCATAGCTCTACTGAAATATGTTGAGAGAAGCCAACATCTATGGATCAATTTTACTCATTGATATTATGGCTCAGTCGCTATCACAAATAGATCCCACCATTACATCCAATAAAAATCCATCAGCTCCAGTAAACTCCCTCGGTGAAATGCCCATCAGTGATGAGTGCAGAAACGCTCTTTACCCTCTCAGGTATGGCAGGAGGGGAAGGGTCATACTCCACAGAATTTGAAGGGCACAGCACAAAATGAAAATACGAGGCTTCTTGTTCAAAAAGCAGGAAAGACTACCACTATTGGTGCTAAAGTATAAAGTTTCTTCCTTCAGAATTAATTTATTAGCTATAAAATGAAATACAAATTACAAACAATATGTTTGTATTATAATTTTATATATAATCAATAGATATAGTTTATTATGTAATATCAATATTGGTCATAAGATTTTTCTGGAACTCTTTTCTCCAAATTTATCTTCATCAAAATTTATAGTTTTAGGAACTTCGGTTGTTGTCAATATAATTGAAAATATTGTCAGTCACTGGTGGCAAATGCTAAGTTGCAATTACGTTTTGGTGATTTTTAATTTTGAGAAGAATCTGCTTAAGTTATCAGAGATATTAAGAGTGTTTGTGGGTTATGAAAATTTGGACTGAATTTCTGATACCTTATATAAAAATATAAATTACAGTAAAGATAGAGCTAATGATTCTCAAGGAGAATTTTTTATAAAAAAATTTCTCTTATGAATAAATTTCAACCTATCCATATCAGCCAATTTCATGTAACTCTGAATTTAATTTTAAATATAAAGCTAATAAATGGCATTTTAAAATAAAAAATCTGAATGAAAATAAACTTAAAGCTTCCAAATGATGGTCTCACTATTTCAAATCATGCTTATTGCTACCTAACTTCAATGAAAAGGACACATTCTGACAATTATTTCACGTTTATTCTTTATAAATAAATGAACCTACATTGTTGATTTGACTTCCATATGACTTTCTTTGACAAGGAAAAGAGCTTAAGAGAGATTGTCATCTATGAGCTTAATTTTAAAGAAGTGAGAAAGAAAAAAGCAGACTGACAGTTGTCTACTCAGCTTGTCTGATTAAACAGCTGGGTCACGCGGTCCTGTTGATCATCACTAACTGGAGTCGGGAAGACCTGTAGGGGGAGCTCTCACACCTTGTCACATGTCATCAATTACTCCAAACAAGAAGACGCAGAAGCTTGAATCTCTGACAGAAAGTACAACTACTTCACCACTGAAGGGAGATTTCTCTCTCTACCTGCCAGTAGCCCAGCCAATAAGAAACGCCACAGCTCAGCCACCGAGAAGTTGTTGCCACCCTGAACTTCTACTTTTCCCCAATGAACTTCGTTTAGAATAGACCATCCTTACTCTCTTCTTTCATTATAAAAGCATGCTCCTCTCCTTTCTTGTCTGGATTTGCCTGTGGTTCACTATAGCATGCACATCCCAAATGGGAATTCTTTTGGCTATTCCAAAATAAACTCATTTTGAGGGTAAAAATAATAAAATTAGCTTTAACGTTGACAAAACATATTTCTATATATTTTATCCTGAATAATGTCAAATGACGTGCGACAAGAAAGGCCCGTTTGGTCTTTTTTTTTTTTAAGATTTAATTTTTTTTCCTTTTTCTCCCCAAAGCCCCCCGGGTACACAGTTGTATATGCTTCGTTGTGGGTCCTTCTAGTTGTGACATGTGGGACGCTGCCTCAGTGTGGTTTGATGAGCAGTGCCATGTCCACGCCTAGGATTTGAACCAACGAAACACTGGCCGCGTGCAGCGGAGTGCGCGAACTTAACCACTCGGCCACGGGGCCAGCTCCCTGTTTGGTCTTTTTGTCCCTCTTTATAATGGCTGTTTTTAAATGTGTGCTTTTTAACTCTGATGAAGTAAGATTTCATATAAGATCTACTTTATGGACTGTATTAGATCAAGTGGAGATAAGCAAGTAATATGGTTGGGATGACAATGTTACATTTTTAAAATGGCAAATAAAAGAAATGTGCTATGGAGGGCAGATCTCAGAACTGCATTTGTTGATATGCATCTAGAAGATAGAGTAAATGTTAGATATCAAATTGTAATTAAAAATATTTAAACACTATACACTAAAGCTATCCAAATACTGAATAGTTTCATTTCCTATATACATTTATTTTATATATGATACAAATATTTTACATATATTTATATGTAATGTGTATATTATCTATATTATCTGTATACTATTACATTTATCTTGAAAAGAGAAGATTGTTATATATGCCTGTCAAAACAAATATGTAAGGGCAAAATGAAAGTGGTGGCTATACATAAAGAGTGGAAACTAAGAAACCCTTAGACGAGGCTTTCAATATCCACAAGGAACCCTCTGTTCTGTGAATGTTACAAAGTAACATAGATCACTCAGGGGCACTGTTTGGCCGGTTGCTAAACCACAGTTGTGTGTGTGGTCTGACCAGTAATCAGTTATCTAAGTAATTTAGTCTGTGCGCTGTAACCAGTCTTTGTTTAAAGGTAGTTGGCAGGAAGAAAATATGAAAGAGGAGTGGGGTGTAAATAGATTATAAAATCAAAACTGATTTTCCAATGATAAATGTTAGTGTCGTTTCTCCTGAGGCTTGTGCGTTAACGGAGGACTCAATAATATATTCTGTCTGTTTTTCAAAGGTGAGTTAGGGGGTTTATGGAACAACGACAAAAAAACCAAAAAACTTTTATTTGGGAACAAAGAAAAGGCATCAGGATTACCCAGTAATTGGAATTCACAGTGTGATTGCTTTGTTCTCACGGACACTGTTCACAGGGAGTTTCCAGTTCGTGGTTTGCTTTCTCCAACTTGAACATCACCTGGCCTCCCACAGAGACTATTTACGAAAAACAGGGCAGGTTAAAAGCTCAGGGACTCAGTAAAGATTTACATTGTCTCTCACATAACATGAAAAAAAGGCTTGAAAGCAGCTTTGTTTCCTTTGCTAACCAACTTCCGAGAGCTGGGAGCCCTGCCAGTTCAACTCCTTCCTGGACAGGCCAGGGCACTTGTTAGAGTCTACACTATAACAATAACAACTTAGAACTAAGTAGGAGAAATTACAAGCACTTGCACCTGTAGTTTGGATCCAAAAAGAAAAGCTTGTTAAAACATCCCTGGGGTTTCCAACTCAGCTCTCCCAGGCATTTTGGAAAGTAATGAGGTCCCACATGAACATAAGGAGAATTTGGCAACAGTGAGATAAAAAAGAAACTTTGAGAACAAGTTTTAGGTTTGCCTCATGCAATTCTCATACACAATGCATGGACCTTTCGCGTCTCATTAAACTCGGTGTGTCTGTGTTGACAAGCACATCGAGAAGAACTCATTTTCACCCAAATATTCATTTTTACATTACTTTTGAACAGATGCCTTTTTGAAAATCTTAAAAAAACAAACCTTTCAAACAGTTGGCTAACACGCATGAACTAACACTCATTCAGTTTTTAAATTACGGATAATATCCGTATTAACATTATAATGACTCTGTACTACAGATTGACACGGTACATCGTAACAGCTCCGAAGGATTCTTCCTTGATGCATCTCAACACATCCTTGAAGCACCTCAACATGGACTGGAGAGGAGGCACTTGGAAGGAAATCAGAATGTACACTAAATAATACAGTCAACTTTTGGGGCGTGGATGGAAGTGGGGGGCCTCCATTTAAAAAGTAAAGTATGGTGGCACTGCCCCACTGGTCGGGGAACAGGACACCTTGTAAAGTGTGCCAGGAGTGTAACCTGTTTGGAAGGTGCGGTTCGCTCCAGGGTACATGTTGGGGGAGTAGGCGGGAGCCGCTGCTGCGTAGCCCATGGGGAAACCAGCTGGATAACCAATTCCTTTGGCATTGGCATAGGGAACCCCAGAAGAACCAGGGCTATAAACAGGATTCATGATTTCAAGAACATGACATCCACAACCACGGCTAAGACAGAGGTCCAGATCAGCGCTGTCCAACAGCACTTTCTGCAGCGATGAAGCTCTTCTCCATGTGGGCCGTCCGATAAGCACCCATCACCTAAAAGTAACAATCGCTCCCCTCGCCGCGGCGGGCGGCCTGGGCCTCGCTGACCAGCGCGCCGGCCAGGGGAGCGCCGCGAGGCCTGCTCCGATGCGGGGCCCGAGCCGCCAGGGCCAGTGTCCGCCGCCGCCGCGGGCCTCTCCCCTGCTCCGCGCCCGGCGCGCCTCTCCGCAGCCCGCGCGACCCGCCCACGCTGCTGCATCTTTTGTTTTTATATATTCTTTGATATTTTTGTTTTTCTCCCAACATTGTAGTATGAAAATTATTTTATAAATGAGTAAGTTGAAAGACATATACAGTCAATGCTCATATTTCTACCTTCATTTAACTGTTTGTTTTATTTGTTTTATCCCATATCTATATATTTATGAATGCCTTTCTCTATTTAGTCCATTTTATTTATCTATTTTATTTGTTTCAAAGTGAATTTCAGACACTGGTACACTTTAGCCCCTGAACATTTGAGGATAGATATATAATATTAACTAACTAGAGTTGTTTGCTTAGTTTTAAATTTTATTTCTATATTTTCAATTAAAAAATTAGTATGTAAAACTACATATGCTATATTTTTACTTAAATACAATTAGATACACAAATTTAAGTGTACCACTCAATGAATTCTGGCAAATGCATACACCCACGTAGTGTGTTGCATTTATCCTGCAGAAAATTTCTTCCTCCTATGCCCATTCCCGTTAATCCTTGCCCCAAACCCCAGAAGCTTCAACATCGTTCTGACTTTTTACCACCTTGGATTAGTTTGTTTTCTGGACGTTTATACTAGTGGAGTTCTATGGCATCCAGTTTTGAGTAAGAGTTCTGTCATTCTACATGTTTTTGAGATTCACCCATGTTGTAGTATGTATAAATACTTGATTTGTTGCTGTTGGTTAATTTAAACTCTTTTCTTTTGAGAGATAATTTTAGATTCATATGCTATTGTAAGATATAATGTAGAGAGATACTAAGTAACTTTTACCCATCTTTCCTCAAGGATGACATCTTACAAAACTAAAGTACAATAATTATAACCAGCACAGAAACATTGATAAAATTTATCAATATTTCTCAGATTTTCCTAGTTTTACTTTTCTCAAAAGTATGTGTGTAGGTGTGTGCGTTTAGTTCTATGTAAGTTTATTATGAATGTAGGTTAGAGTGTCCTCCACTGTGGTCAAGATACAGATCAGGTTCATTACCATGAGAGTCCATCAGTTTGCCATTTACTGCCATACCAACACACCCTCCCCTAATTCGTGGAAATCATTAATTTATTCTCAACTCTATAATTCCATCATGAATTACATGAATTTATGTATATTACATAAATATTATATGAGAGGAGTTTTATACACTATATAATTTTTCAGGACTGGCTTTTTTTCACTGAGCATAATTGTCTGGAGATTCATTCAAGTCATTGAATGTAACAATTCCAAAAACTTAGACCATTTTTAATTAATTTGTTTTTATGTTGGAAATGGAAACATCTTGTATATTTTTTAACACTAGAAAAGAGGGGACTGGTGAAAGAGAAAGTTGACTAATATAAAGTTATTACCATGCAAGCTGTAGTTGAAATTATTCTGTTTAATATAATAAATTTATATAATAAATTTAAAAATCTCAAACTACACTTCAACATACTAAACTTTTGAGATGGAATGAAAATAGTTAATAAGAGAAATTTTATAGGAGCTAATGTCTGCATTTAAAAAAAACCTTAAATAAACAACCTAACCTTGAAGTTTCCAAAGAACTAGTAAAAGAATAAATTAAGTCCTAAGTTTGTAGTAGAAATAAATAAAACTGAGACTGAAAACAATAAAAGAGATGAATTAACCTGAGAAATGCTTTTTTTTAAAGGTAAACAAAATTGGCGAAAATTTGGCTGGACTAATCAAGAAAAAAAAGAAAGAGGGGTCAAAAAATACAATCAAAAATGAAAGATTACACATTACAAATGATACCACAGAAATAAAAAGGCCCATTACGTATTATTATGAACAACTATATGCTAACAATTTAGATGGTCTGGAAGAAATGGATGAATTTTTGGAAATGTAAAATCTACCAAGACTGTCATGAAGAAACAGAAATGATATCTACATATACAATGTAATATTATTCAGCCATAAAAAAGAGTGAAATCTTGCCATTTGTGACCATGTTGTTGGACCCTGAGAACATTATGCTAAATACAATAAGTCAGACAGAGAAAGACAAATACTGTAGGATCTCTCTTATATGTGGAATATATCTATACAAACACACACTATTTATACACACTATGTACTATACACCATGTATATACTCTATAATATGTATGCTAGATATGTATGCTATGTACTATAGATAGATCGATCGATAGATAGATACAAGCTCATGGATACAGAGACCAGACTGGTGGTTGCCAGGGGTGGGAGGAAGGAGATGGGAGAAATAGTTAAATTGCTGTTTGTTTTTGTCTAGTTTAAATCAATTGAACAAAAAAGTAGAAATAAAAAGAAGTAGAAAATCCAAACAGACTAATATCAAGGAAGAAGATTGAATTAGTAATCAAAAATCTTCCAACAAATGAAAGTCCAGGATCAGATGGCTTCACTTGTGAATCTGACTAAACAATTAAAGAAGAATTAACACCAATCCTTCTTAAACTGTTTCAAAAAACGGAAGAGAAAGGAACACTTCCGAACTCATTTTATAAGACCAGAATTATCCTGATAGCAAAGCCCGATTAGGACACTAGAAGAAAAGAAAATTACAGGCTAATATTGCTGATAAACATAGATGCAAAAATTCTCAAACAAAAATTAGCAAACTGAATTCAACAGCGTATTAAAAGAATCATATACCATAATAGAGTAGGACATATCCCTGCTATGAAAGGATGTTTCAATATGTGTAAATCAATAAATGTGACATTAGCAAAATGAAGAATAAAAATCATACAATCATTCCCATAGATACAGAGAAAGGATGTGAAAAACACTTAACATCATTTCAGGATCAAACATGATAGCTATAGTTCCCACTGTTGTATGATATATATGAATGTTGTTAAGAGAGTAAATTCTGAGTTATCATTAGGAGAAAAAATATTATTTTATTTCCATGTATTTTTATTGTATCTGTGTGAGATAATGAATGTTAGCTAAATTTATTGTGGTAATCACTTCTCAATATATGTGAGTCAAACATTTATGCTGTACACCTGAAACTCATACAGTGATGTATGTTAATTATATCTCAATGAAACTGAAAAAAGACCTCTCAAACTAGATATGGAAAGAATGCAATTCAACATAATAGAGACTATGCATGACAAGCCCACAGCTAACATCATACTTAACAGAAAAAGCTGAACACTTTCTCTCTGAGATTAAGAACAAGACAAGGGTGCCACTCTTGCCACTTCTAATTAACATAGTACTAAAATCCTAGCCAAAGCAGTTAGGAAAGAAAAATAAATAAAAGGCATCTGAATAAGAAAGGATGAAGTAAAATTTTCTCTGTTTGTAGTCGACATGATCTTACATATAGTAAACCCTAAAGACTCCACAAAAAACTGTTAAAACCAATAAATGAATTCAATAAACTTGCAGGTTATAAAATTAATATGCAAAATAAGTTACATTTCTATACACTAACAATATACTACCTGAAAAAGAAATTAAGATCTCATTTACAATAGCATCAAAAAGAATAAAATATTTAGGAATACATTTACTAAAGGAGGTGAAAATCTGTACACTGAAAACTATGAAATACTGATAAAAGAAACTGAAGACTCAAATAAGCTGAAAGATATCTTGTGCTCAAGCATGGAAAGAATTGATGCTGTTATAATGTCCGTTATACCCTAAATGGTCTACAGATTCAAAGCAATGCTTATCAACATCCGATGGCTTATTCCAAGAAATAGAAAAAAAATCTTAAAATTTGCATGGAACCCATAAGGCCCCAAATAGCTACAGCAGTCTTGATCAAGAACAAAGCTGATTTCAAGCTGTGTCACAAAGATATAGTAATCAAAACCATATGGTAATGGTATAAAAAAGACATAGGCCGCTAAAAAAGAAAAAAGAGAACAGAAATAAACCTGACTGATGTTTTTACAAAGGCACTAAGAAGGGGCTGGCCCCATGGCCGAGTCATTAAGCTTTGGTGGCTCAGGGTTTTGCCAGTTCGGATCCTGGGTGTAGACCTAGCACCACTCATCAGGCCATGCTGAGGTGGCGTCCCACACAGCACAACCAGGGGACCTACAAGTAGAGTATACGACTATGTACTGGGGGATTTGGGGAGAAAAAAAAGAAGATTGGCCACAGATGTTAGCTCAGGTGCCAATCTTTGAAAAAAAAGGCACTAAGAATACACAGTGGGGAAGGGTATGGATGTTAGCTCAGGGCCAGTCTTCCTCAGCAAAAAGAGGAAGATCGGCAGTAGTTAGCCCAGGGGTAATCTTCCTCAAAGGAAAAAAATCATTAAAACTCAAAAAAGTAGCACAAATCTCCCTGGTAATGGTAAATGTACAGCCATAGTTAAATCTGCAATATGGTAATAGTGGTGTATAACTCACAACTCTAGTTTACAAGGTAAAAAAGTCAACGTGGCAAAAATAACCAAAAATTCAATAATCTGTCATTAGTTACACAATACTAAAAAAATTTCAATTGTAGCATCAAAAATCTAAAATTTGAGGAGGAGAAGAAACCAAAATATAAAGCACGTAAAATATATTGATGTTAAATTGTTAACAGTTCAAAATAGGATGTTATAAGTTTAAGGTATTTTATGTAAGCCTCATGGTAATCACAAAGAAAAATCTCATAGTAATTATTCAAAAGAACATGATAAAAAGTCAAAGCATACAGTTACCAAAAACATGAAAACACAAAAACACAGCAGGAAAAGGAAGAGAAACAAGGAACAATGGATATATAAAACAGCCAGAAAACAATTAATAAAATAGCAATAGTAAGTCCTACCTATATATAATTACTTAAAATTTAATCAAATTAAACTCTTCAATCAAAAGATAAAGAATGGGTGAATGGATAAAAACAAGACCCAGTGATATGCTGCCTACAAAACACTCATTATAATTTTAAGGACACACATAGGCTGAGAGTGAAGGGATGAGAAAAGACATTTCAGCAAAAGTTAAACAAAAAAAGAAGTGGTAGCTATACTTATCACAGACAAAATAGACTTTAAACTAAACATGATAAAAAGAGATAAGATTATTACATAATGATAAAGGGATCAACACATCAAGAAGATATAACAAGTGTAAATATTTATGCACCCAAGATCTGAGTAGCTAAATATATAAAACAAAAACTAGCAGACCTAAAAAGAGAAAGAAACAGCAATACAATAATTATTGGGGACTCTAATACCACATTCTCAACAACAGATGGATCATTCAGACAGAATCAATAAGAAAACAGTAAATTTGAGCAACACTATAGATCAAATGGACCTAACAAACATATAATGAACATTCTGTCCAGCAACAGCAGAATACACATTTTCTCAAGCTCACGTGAAATATTTTTCAACATATCATATGTTAGGCCACAAAATAAGTCATAGTAAATTTAGGAAGATTGCAATCATCCAACTATCTTCTCTGACCACAATGGCAAGAAACCAGCAATCAAAACAAGAGGAAAACTGGAAAATCCAAAATCCCATGGAAGTTAGATAACATTATCCTGAAGAACCAATGGATCAAAAAAGAAATCAAAGAGGAAATAAAAAAGTTTCTTGAGACAAATGAAAATGGAAATACAACATACCAGAATTTATCGAAAGCAGCAAAAAGAGTTCTAAGAGGGAACTTCAAAGCAATGAGCACCTACATTAAGAAGCAAGAAAGATCCCAAATAAACGACCTAATTCTACATCTTTAGGAACAAGAAAAAGAACAAATTGAGCCCAAAGTTAGCAGAAAAAAAAGAAAATCATAAAGATTAGAGCAGAAATAAATTAAAGAGAACAGAAAAACAATAGAAAAGATTAACCAAACTGAGTTGATTCTTTAAAAAGATAAACAAACTCTTAGCTAGATTAACCAAGGGGAAAAGAGAAAGAACCCAAATCAAGAAAATTATAAATTAAAAAGGAGTTAACCTAGATTCACCAAGAAAGAAAAAGGCTCAGATAACGAAAATCAGAATTAAAAGAGAAGACGTTATAACTGATACCACAGACATTCAAAGGATCAAAACAGGCTACTATGAATATCTATATGTCAACAAACTGGACAACCTAGAAGAAATAAAAGAAAATTCTTAGAAACATACAACTTACCAAGAACCAATCAGGAAGAAGTAAAAAATCTGAATAGACCAATTACTAGTGAGGACATTGAACCAGTACTCAAAAGTCTCCCAGCAAAGAAAAGCCCAGGATCAGATAGTTTCACTGGTGAATTGTACCAAACTTTAAAAAAATCCTTCTCAAATTCTTCCCCAAAACTGAAGAGAAGTAAACACTCTCAAACTCATTTTACAAGGTCAACATTAAGCTGATACCCAAACCAGAAACAGATATTACTAGAAAAGAAAATTACAAGCCACTATCCCTGATGAATATCAATGCATGAATTATCAATAAAATACTAGTAAATTGAATCCAGCAGCACATTAAAAAGATCATTCACCATGTTAAAGTTGGGCTTACCCCTGGGATGCAAGAGTGTTTCAACATATGCAGAGCAATCAATGTGGTGCATCACATTAATAGAATGAAAGAAAAGAATTCTGTAATCATCTCAATAGACACAGAAAAAGCATTTGACAAAATTTAGCATCCATTCATTAAAAAAACTCAAAAATTTAAACATGGAACATATCTCAACATATTACAGGCCATATATGACAAGTCCACAGCTAACATCATACTCAAGAGCAAAAGGGTGAAAGATTTTTCTCTAAGATTAGAAACAGGACCAGAGTGCTCACTCTCACCACTCCTATTCAACAGAGTACTAGAAATCCTAGCTAGAGCAATCAGGCAAGAAGAAGACTGACAAATTATCAGAATTGGAAAGAACGAAATAAAATTGTTCCTATTTGCAGATGACATGATTTTATATAGAGAATATTTCAAAGATCCAACCAAAAATCTGTTAAATCTAATCAATAAATTGAGTAAAGTTATAGGATACAAAGTTAATATACAAAAATCAGTAGCATTTCTTACACTAGCAGTAAAATTTCTGAAAAAGAAATAAAGACATTGATCCAATTCACAATAGCATCAAAAACAATAAAATACTCAAGAACAAATTTAACTAAGGAGGTGAAAGATCTCTGCTGAAAACTACAAAACATTGATGAAGGAATTCAAAGAATGCAAGTGGAAAGGTATTCTGTGTTCATGCATCGGAAGAATTAATATTGTTAAAATGTCAATATTATCAAAAGCTATCTATAGATTCAGTGGAATCACTATCAAGTTTCTAATGGCGATTTTTACAGAAATAGAAATAATACTCCTAAAGTTTACATGGAATGACCAAAGACCCCAAATAGCCAAAGAAATTCTGAGAAAGAAGACCAAAGCTGGGAGAATCTCAGTTCCAGATTTCAAGATATAGTAGAATGCTATAGGCACCAAAATATTACAACACTGGCATAAAAACAGACGAATAGAAGAGCATTGAGAGCCCAGAAATACACCCAAGCTTGTGTGGTCAACTAATATCTGACAAGGGAGCTGAGAATGCTCCATGGTGAAAAGACAGTCTCTTCAATCAACGGTGCTGGGATGATTGCATATTCACATTTAAAAGAATGGAACTGAGCTCATGTCTTACACCACTTGCAAAAATTAACTTGAAATGGATTAGGCTTAAATGTAGGACCTGAAACAAGGAAATTGCTAGAAGAAAACTTAGGAATAAAGCTCCTTGACACGGATCTTGCAATAAACTTTTGTATATGGATTTTTTTGACGCATAAAGCACAGGAACAAAATAAAAAATAAACAAGTGGGACTACATCAAACAAAAAAGCTTTTGCATGACAAAAGAAACCATCAACCAAGTGAAAAGACAACACCTGGAATTGGAAAAAATATTTGCAAACCATGTATCTGATAAAGGGTTAATATCCAAAACATAAAAACTCATACAACTCAATGGCAACAAACAATGAAATTGAAAAGTGGGCAAGGGATCTGAATAAACATTTGTCCCAAGAAGATCTGCGAAAGGCCAACGTACATAAAAATATGCTGAACCTCATTTGTTATTAGGAAAATGCAAATGAAAATCACAATGAGATATTAGCTCATGCCTGTTAGAATGACCACGGTCGAAAAGACAACAGTTAAGAGATACTGACCTGGAAGTGGAGAAAAAGGAATGCCTGTGCCCTGTTGGTGAGATTGTAAATTGGTACAGCCACTGTCAAAAACAGTATGGAGGATTCTCAAAAAATTAAAAATAGAACTACATTATAATTCAGCAATTTCACTTTTGATAATATATCCAGAAGAATAAAAGCATAAACCCAAAGTTAAAATAATACTCCAAAGTAACCCCATTGTTAGCCTCCAATATGGTTCTTTTTGCTTATCATCACCTAGAATATCAATACAGATTACAAGATATCCTGCTAAACTGTGTGCTGCTTAGTTTCATGTTTGGAGATTTCTGATAAATGTTATGGCAATAAAATATTCTTTTATATTTTGATTTTAATACTCAACTTCAAGTTTGTGTTCTTCGTTTAGGTTCATTAATGCTGCTCTGTTTGTGATTATTCTTCTTTAGGTTTAGAATGACAGTTCTTCCATCCTGGGAAAAAATGAAGACTATTAAAGGAAAATGCCACAGATGAAATTATTTTTGTGGCAAAAAGAGGGGAGATCATGCATGCATGTGTGAATACCTGCTAATGTACTCCATTCACGTGTGGCGATTCTGCCCAAATCTGAGCCCTTTTGTTGAACTAAGTGCTATGGACTGGATATCTGTATCCTCTCAAATGAATATGTTGAAATCTTAGCTGCCGATATAATGCTATTGGGAGACACTAGGCACTTTTGTAGATGATTATGTCATAAGGAGGCAACTCTTAAAAGGGATTAATGTTGTTGTAAACGAGAAGCCAGAAAGCTCCCTTACCCCTTCCACCATGTGAGGACACAACAAGACTATGGTCATCGATGAACCCTCACCAGACATCAGATCTGCAAGACCTGATCTTGTAGTTTTAGTGCCCAAAACCGTGAGAAGTAAATTTTTGTTTTTTAAGCCGCCCAGTCAGCAAATTCTTGTTATAGCAGCTGAATGGACTTACACCAAGGAAAGCATCCTTTGACAGGTTGGAAAAGATCACAGCCCCCAGTACAAGGTAGACGTGCAGACAGGGAAACTATGGAATGCAGAAATTCTGCAATGTCAACAATTTGCTGCTTTGGGGCCTACTGTAGAAACAGTTCAGAGCTGGGAATGTCTGGGTCATAAGGAGAAGGTCTCTCTGATCGCTCACCAGGGGAAGCTGGTGATAACGGCCCCAAATATGCCGGGACACTAGACAAGTTCTTTCCTATGCTAAGGAAGGAGAACTCACCACAAACCTGGAAACTATTCAGTGTATACTCCAGCACATCTCCAAATCCAAATCTTGTCTATGGTCTTGTTTCACTCTTCCTCAAAGCTTCTCTGAAGAACCAAAGGTTCCCTCAAGTTTTGAGGGGAGGGTGAATGCAGGGAGGTAAGCATCTTATATAAGCTTCTCTCCCATAATCAACTTAAAAACTAGTCTCAGAAACACACCCAAACAGAGACAGTGGAGAAGGCAGACCCTAACCCCCCACACAGGCTCTCTGACCTCATGTAGCAGCTTAACATCTGGTTGTCCTGGCCTCTCTCACATCACAGGATGAAGATAGTATGATAACAAGCAGGAGACACTGCTTCAAAGTCCATTCTGCAGACTGCAACTCCGTCTTCCTTAGAATCTGGCTACGAAATCAACTAAGGTATAATGGGAAGTGGGGGAGAAAGGTGATACATAGGTGGGGGGATTTTCCTGTTGTTGGATCTTTGCAAGCCAGCTGTTCCAGTCTGGTTCAAGCTCACTATAAGCAGAGTATTCCATCGGCAACCATATCCACCTGCACAATCTTCTGGGCCACCCCTTGCCAGACCCCTTCCCTCCCATCCCCCAGGGACTTAGTGGAGGGCTCTCCCTTTTCCATACAAACGTGGCCCTCCTGGCTCAAGAAGTCATTGACTGTGCCCCTCTTCCATGAAAGAATGAATTGTACACAGCAATTGCTCAGCCTTCTCTTGAAGGGTGTGAAAACACCACAGAGGACAAGTGAAGGAAACAGAGGGAGGTGTGAACTGTATGTGACTCCTTATGACAGGCCTGCTTCCCCTTGGCTGGCGAACTCTCCTATATGTGCTCCATTTAAAAATGATGTGATATTAAACATGGCAAATCACAGAGAATCAATGTTAAAACTAATGCCAACAGTTCAAACATCCAATGACGTAGCAGGATGTCAAACTAACGTGCAAAAGTCAGCAGCTTTCATGTAACAAACAGTAGCCACAGCATATAATAGATGAGTAGACCTTATTTACAATAGAAATAAGGAAAGATAAACTAAAAAAGGTTGCCAAGAAATGACCTGGACCTCTATGCACAAAAGTACAAAATAACCTATAAATGCATAACAAACACAGAGACAAGATGGTCCTCTCTGCTAAGTTCAACCATAAAACCTGGACAACCGTAAAAGAAGAAATTTAGTGAGAACTCTGAAAGGTGGTAAGAAGAAGGCAAACTGACTTGGGACTTCAGGACTGGAGGAACAACACAGTGACAGGGTGTCTTACTCCCCAACTTTAGAAGGAGACCCAGATTCAGTAATCTCAGATCCTGATCTGCCAACAGAACTCAGCCCAGATAGGCTTGTCCTCCTCCAGATGTAATGAGTCTCAGGAACTCTTCCGAATTAGCACAGCAACACTCCCAAGGGGGTCTTTGGAAAGTGTCACTAACAAAGAAACCAAGAGAAGATTCTCCTTCCCTGTCACCCATGAGACTTTCCTGCTTCCCCTGGAGGTACCAAGCCTGCTGGGCAGCAGCAAGAGGGACTTTGCCCACTGGAGGGGACAAAATGACTTCCTCCTAGGTTTTTAGGTTCTGTGGCTGCTCTGCAGATTAAGTTTGCGTGAGACAAATTAACAAAAGGAAATAAATTGATTACACAGTAATTTGTCTATGGCTTGAATTTCATAAAATATAAGACTCAAAAAGGTAGCCAGATGATTCAGACTTTTTTCAATTTTTACCAATTTATTAAATTAATGTTTCTCTAATAAACACTAACCGCCACTTGAGTGAGGTTCATAATCATTCTTGTGATTGTGTTCACAAATTAGAGACAGTTTACTTACCCCTACTGCTGTGAATAAAATCAATTTTGTCAGTGCTGTTGGCACGTCATAACTGAAAATTCTGTAAAGTTGAGATTTGGGCCTACAAAACGCAATTTAAGAGAGTAGGTAGGTCTTGACAGTAAAGACAGCATCAAAAGCTTCATCCAGGCAGTTTGCTGTGACAAAACTTCAATGCTATCATACATCGCCTGGGATTTCTTCAAGGTCTTTTTCATTCCTCTGAGAAATGATGATTCACTTCCATCC
Organism: Equus asinus; assembly: GCF_041296235.1. NCBI lineage: Eukaryota > Metazoa > Chordata > Mammalia > Perissodactyla > Equidae > Equus > Equus asinus. Next base: position 141,823 of record NW_027225319.1, on the reverse strand, counting down.
TGCTCTGTGTGCTGCCAGCACTTTTTCTTTAATTCACTGGAAGATCAAGACCCCTCTGTAATTTCTCCAGTCATAACTACATTTGAATGTAAAAGCAGCCCACTAAAAGGTGAGGCAAGACAAGTCACTGTGATAACTCCAGCTTGGGGTCCATCTTTTGTGACAGCTCCAGCTGGAAAGTGCACGTGGATGTCTGTGTTGTTAAGATCAAAACTTCCAGAAGCACAGGGCAGATGGTATTTCTCGGCATTGCTGCAGAGTCTGATAATAGCAAGATGAGCAGACTCTTCTCATGATATCCCCTAGCTGAGCAGTTGGAGTTAAATGACCTTCGCCATCCATTCAACTTGCCTCCACAAATATGATTTCTCCACCTAAGGGAGTCCAAGCCAAACTTATTGCCATTCCTGGTTGACTCAATTGCCCATTTTATATATCTGGAGCCCAAAGTTGTCTTTTGGAGCATAGAAATCAATCAAAATTGGCATTTCAGGTGGTAGGGCCAAGTAACTGCTGTCATTGATAGATTCAGATTTTGCGTCTTCTAAGATGTTTTCTCTGTAAATTTCTTTCTCATTCACATCAAAATGGCCCAACTTGACTTCCTTATATTGTTCTTTTCCCACCTTCACAGCAACAGCTGGGCAAATGGCCCCAAACCAGCTATCCAGAGAATGACCCCCTGCCTCTCTGGCACACCTGGTGAAGATGTGAAGAGGAGTAACCTGAGAGATCTGAATCTGCTGAGGACTCAGCCCATGTTGTTCCAGTTGCTTTGGGATCAAGTGCTTGCTGGCAATCTATCTTCTCTTGTGTATACCCTGGCACCTGAATGTCCTCATTCTGTCCAAGAAGACAGGTGGAGTAGTAGCAGTGGTATTGGCGATAGTTATTAAAATAACTTGGGAGAGGTTAAAGCCCACATTTAGAGAATGATTTGTGAAGCTATGGTTTTGTTCATGATCCAATACCTCAAGCAGAGCTGCTGCAGGATCACCTGGACACAATTTTTTCTAATTTGTTAACCTCATCTAATAGAAACACCAGATTGTTAACCTCAACGGTCTTCAAGTCATTGATTTTATGACCAGGTATACTGCCAACATAGGTGTGCCTGTGTCCTCCAGTGTCAGACTATTCACGTTCTCATCCAAATACAATCTTGTGGAAGTCTTGATCTAGAGTCTTGGCCACAGAATTTCCCACATTGTTTTGCCAACTCTAGGAGGGTCAGCAAAGCAAAGAATGGGCCCTTCAGATTGGTTTTCAGCTGTTTGACAGCCTAATATTCCAACATTCTTTCCTTCAATTTTTCAAGGCAAAATGCTTATTATTCAGAAGAATTTAGGCTTCTTGAATGTCTGGATGGTCAGTTGCACTTTTGTTCCAGAAAGTTCCACCATAAATTCTAAATAATTTCTAATCTGAACATATTCTGGCATTGCTTGCAGCATTTTTTAAGTCTTTTTCTCTTGTTGACACAGATCTAATGGGCTTCTTCTGACATATTGGATGCTCACTTTTTTTTCTAGCATGACAATATCATGATTATCTTCTTCCTCACGTTCGTTTTTTAAAGTACCTAGGATGGTGTCCAGCCCGGTGGTGTAGCAGTTAAGTGCACACGTTCCGCTTCAGCAGCACAGGGTTTGCAGGTTCGGATCCCGGGCATCGCTTGGCAAGCCGTGTTGTGGTAGGCATCCCACATATAAAGTGGAGGAAGATGGGCACAAATGTTAGCTCAGGACGAGTCTTCCTCAGCAAAAAGAGGACGACTGGCAGCAGATGTTAGCTCAGGACTAATCTTCCTCAAAAAATAAAAAAAATAAAGTACCTAGGATGTTTGAAATCCTATTGAGGCATATTCACATAATGCATTTATTATCATCCTTCTCGCTTTTTCTGTTTTATTATTATTATAATATTTTTAGGAAGATTAGCCCTCATTAACATCTGCCACCACTCCTCCTCTTTTCGCTGAGGATGACTGGCCTTGTGCTAACCTGCATGCCCATCTTCCTCTACATTATATGTGGGACTCCTGCCACAGCATGGCTTGATGAGTGGTGTGTAGGTCTGCACCCAGGATCTGAACTGGCGAACCCCGGGCCACTGAAGGAGAACATGCAAACCTAACCACTGTGCCACCAGGCTGGCCCCAAGTTCTCTGTTTTTTTTAAAGCAATTTCAATTCTTGCATTTGTTTCACCAGCAGTGGTATCATCATCTTGGACAGTTCTTCCAGAGTCATGGTATCTAAAATTTGGAGCATTTTTGTTGCTTGTTTGGATAAGTGATGTCAGAATGTCTAGTAAATCTTCCCTAGGAGAACTGTCTAAAAGACATCTCAATTTAGCAACTGCAGGGACAGGTATATTCAACATTTCAATCAATAGTAGTTCATTTTTGTAGAACTCTTCTGATAATTCTCCAAGTTTCTCTTTAGTTTTACAGGTGTTGAAAAATTCCTCAAGGCAGCCCAACAGTTCCACTTTAATGACAGGATATGACTTCTCTTTTAAATCTGCACCATCTGCAAACAGCACAGGCGTGTGGTCAACAAAAGTGGGTGGGAATTGGGCCGGGTACTGCCCACAATCTGAACCATCAGTGCCACGGCCCCAAGCCTGTGCAGTGGTGGCAGATCCTGAGTATTGCTGGCCAGGTAGGTCATGGTGGGGATGAGACTTAGGATGGTGCTCTGCAGCCCTTGAGCAGGCAGCTCCACACCAGCTGCCAGTTGCAAGTCCAGTCCACACTGGGTGCACATGGGGGAGCTTGGAAGCAGGAAGCCATCTGGGTGAGCAGCAGCAGGAAGTGGCTGAAGAAAAATTATGGGAAAATGAGGGGAGAAAATGCATAATAAATACAGCTTGCCTTGTTATGCAGATAAATCTCTCAGCTAAAAAAATTCTCTAGGGGTTGGCCTGGTGGTTCACTGGTTAAGTGCGCATGTTCCGCTTCGGTGGCCTGGGGTTCCCCGGTTCTGATCCCGGGTGCAGACATGGCACTACTTGGCATGCCATGCTGTGGCAGGTGTCCCACATATAAAGCAGAGGAAGATGGGTGTGGATGCTAGCTCAGGGCCAGTCATCCTCAGCAAAAAGAGGAGGATTGGCAGTAGTTAGCTCAGGGCTAATCTTCCTCAAAAAAAAAAAAATCTCTAGGGGCTGGCCTGGTGGCACACGGGTTAAATTCACACATTCTGCTTTGATGGCCTGGGGTTCACCAGTTCAGATCCCAGGTGCGGACCTACACAACACTTATTGAGCCATGCTGTGGCAGGCATCCCACGTATAAAGTAGAGGAGGATGGGCACGGAAGTTAGCTCAGGGCCTATCTTTTTAAGCAAAAGAGGAGGGTTGGTGGGGAATGTTAGCTCAGGGCTAATCTTCCTCAAAAAAAAATTCTCTAAGAGTCATTCTCTTTCTGGTGCAGATGCTTTCACTAATGGAAATTTCCTTTAGAAACATAAATTTCCTTTCCAAAGAGGAAGTCTATCCTTCATTTAAAGCAGTCAAGGTGGAGATCAAGAGTTTTTCCTGCATCTGCTGGCTCTCGATTGCTTTTGGCTCCAAATAATTTGTATGTCAAAGTACCATACTTTGGGCATCTTCAGCATTCCTTCAAGAAGAAACAACTTGTTCTTGGAAGTCTCTGTCTCCTCCCCAACCCAGATGCACTCAAGCTGTTAGGGGCCAACAGCAAACAGGGTTCTGCCTCAAGAAGCTTTGGGGAAGCCTCTTCACCCTCAAAGGCCTGAGACACACGAGAGGGATAGATCACTGCAGGTTCTTCAGCCATTGAAAATAATATAAACAGTTCCATTCTCATAAATTTAACAACTTGAAAACAAGGAACAACTTACCAAAAATTTCAAACTAACAAAACTCAACCAAGATGATAGTATTTTCCTCAATCGGGCGCTGCTAGCCAAGCTTTTTGCCACAAAACTCAAGACTTGGATTCATGCGACACACCTGAAGAAAGCACAAACTCTGGGGGGAACTGCACATCATTTGGTGACTTAAAAATAAAGATTTCTCCAAATGGAAGCAGACAGTATCTGATGCGAAGGTTTCCAAGGTGTCTGGACCAGGTCTGTTGGAAGTTTGTCTGCCAAACCTTTGAGGATGACATGACACTTCAGATCATCTCCAATGCCTATGATCTTGATAACATGCAAACTTCAGGTAAAAAGTGCCAGAGAGTTCTCCCTCCTCTCACTCCGTGTTCCTCAAATGTGGCCACAATAGGTTTCCAATCTGTGTGTTTTTCCTCCAACCTGGGACATGACTCCCAGAGAAGCTCCTTCCTGGCCTCGAGGGACGAGAGGCTACTGAAAGTGGAAAAATCTGACTGCAGATCAACAGTGCTTTCAGAGAAAGATGGCAATCAAAATGGGGACATGTGAAAGTTAATAAACGGAAACGTAGTTGAAATAGTGTTGGAAGGCTAATAGAGGGAGTTCTCATGCCCTATGTCAAAGGCGCAGTGCAACAGGAAGAATAAAGACATCCTCTTCCTGACCAGTCAGAAACTAACCCAAGGAGAGACTGTCACAACTCTGCCGATGAAAAGCCACTGCCCTCAAGACTGTGTCCAATAGCCCCCACAGTTTTCCCCACTCTGAGATAAAAGAGCTTCTCCTCTCTTCCTTGCTGGGTGCTCCTGCATGGCTTGCCATGGTTGCACACTCCAAATGGCTATTCTTTGCTAATCCCAGATAAACCAATTTTTGCCAGAGAAATAACTGGCTGTCTATTTGTTTAAGGGCAAGACTTGTTAATAGGCAAGAGATGTAGAGAAAACATTTGATACAATCCAACTCCTGTTTGTCATAAAATTTTCTAGCAAGTTTGAAATAGATGGAAACTACTTTCACTTGTTGAAGGTCGTCTACAGAAAATGCACAGTTGACTTCATGCTTAACAGGGAAAGACTAAATGATTCTCCCCACAATAAGGAACACGGAAAGGAATACCACTTTCACTACTCTTATTCAACAAAATACTGAAGCTTCTGGCAATAACAGAAGTAAAGGAAATAAAAGCCATAGAGTTTAGAAAGGAAAAAATGTAACCATTCCTAGTTTCATTGTTGTCTGTGTAAAAAAACTCTGGGAATCTACAAAAAAAAAAAAAATCAGAACTAATACATGAGTACAAAAAGTTCACCAAGTACAAGATCAACACACAAAAGACCATTTTATTTCTACAACTAATGATGAACCTGCAGATGATAAACTTGAAAATGCTGTATTATTTAGAACCACTCCGAAGAACATGAAATATTCAGGCATAAATTCAAGAACATGTGTACAGGATCTGATGCTGAAAATTATAAAATACCGATTACAGTGATTAAAGAAGATGCAAATAAATTGAGAGCCTTACTATTGTCAAAGACAAATGCAGCAGAAATTAGTTAAAGTGGTGAAAGCAGATTTTATTCAGTAACAGCTGACAGAAGCTGAGCTGCGCTCAGATTTGTACGGAGGTGAATCTAGAATTTTAAAGACGGAATGAAGGAGCAGGGTTCAGGGGCTCAGTAGAGTCAAAGAAGTAAAAAAGTACAAAGGTTGGTCAGTGTAACTGTGATTAGACCCACTGTGTTCGTTACTTTGCAGTTATCAAAGTTAGGATTCTATCCTCACTCAGAAGTTGAGAGAAAGAGGCTCTATCTGTCTTAATGATCGTATTTCAAAGGAGTGGCTCTTAGGTCCTTTAGAGAATTGTGAGAGATACATATCTACAGTTGTAAGCCCTCTTTAGTAAATACTCTAAGAAGGGGGATCAGAGGCCTATAATTGGGTGTTGACTAAAATAAATAGAAAATTTTTCTGTCAGCTTTGAGCTCTCAGGAAGGCATTTTAATGGTGGGCTGGAGTCATTCCGGTTACACAGACTTATGCAGCTAGAAGCCACGCCAGAGTTTGGTTGAGTCTCCTCCTGGTGTGGGGGTTTGGAAGGAGTTGTTATGTGCTGAGAATTCTGCAGTCCTCACCATGTTACTGGATAGAATAATGAGGACAGGTCTCAATTATCCCCAAATTGATCTATAGGTCTAATATTATTCTAATAAAAATTCCACCACAGTTTGTAGACAGAGACACCTTTTTCTAAAATTTATATAGAAAGGCACATAGCTGAGAGTAGCTAAAACAATCATGACAGGAAGAATAATGCGGCAGTAAACACTTTAACAATATTTAGTATTGCCTTGTACATACTGTAATCACAGCATCATCATTTTCATTGTAGGACAGCTACATAAATCAATGGAACAGAGTAGAGAATCCAGAAATGGACCACAGAGTTATACCCTAGTGATCTCTGACACCAAGAGTGAACCTTAATGTAAATTATGGACTTTGAGTGATAATGATGTGCCTATGTATGTTCATCAATTGTGAAAAGTATACTACTCTGATGAGGGGTATTGACAACAGAAAGGTTATGCATATGTGGGGGCAGGGACTATATGAGAACACTGTGTATTTCATTAAATTTTGCTGTAAACGTAAAACTGCTCTAAAAAATAACATCCATTGATTTTTTAATAGGCAATGCAAGAATACCTTGTAGTGATAAAACTGGTCATTATTTTAGCTGTGATGGATACAGAAACTTGCACATCTGATAAAATTGTACAGAACTAAATACACAGGAACAAATTAGTACAAGTGAAACTGGAGAAATCTGAATAAGATAGTGGATTGCATCAATGCCAACAAGCTGGCTGTGGTATCGTCCTATAGTTTTGCAGAATGTTATCATTGTAAGGAACTCGGTAAAGTGTACACTGGAACTTTTGGAGTTATTCCTTACAGCAGTGTAGAATCTACAATGATCACACTATAAATTTCAATTAAAAATAGTTGGCAAATGGAAAGTCAGTCTATGTTTTAAGTTAGGAAGTTTCATTAAATGGTCAGTCCCATTACTTTATAAATTGAATACAATGCCAATAAAAATTTTAACGAGCTTTTCTGTTGAGTTAGATAAATGATCCTACATGGAAAAAATAAACGCATAAGCTAAGCTAGGAAAATATGGACCAGGAAGAACTCTGAGGGAGGAGCTGGTCTATCACACGTTAAAAATATTGCAGAGACTGTAATGCGACAGGAGAGGATTGTCGCATGCACAAGAAGAGGAGAGAAGGGAAAGGGAGGGGAGAGGGTGGCAGAGGTCAGGGGAGTGGGGGAGGGGTGGCCTGATTGGAATTTGTTGACACGGGGAAGCTGGAGCTCACTAAGTAGAAGGCAGGCATCCTATGTGATGGTTTAGGGAGCACATGTGGCTTTCTCTGGCGGTCCTGTGTTGAAAGCAGAACGAGAGTTTTGGAAACTGGCAGTTACTGACCAAGTGCTGACTGTTCTGTGCTGAATGCTGCAGGGGCTGTGATTTGGCTTCTTGGGATGTTTGCTTCCCACGTTGGGGGGTCAGAGTTATACTGTCATATATGATCTGTCCTTTGTCCATTTGTATATTCAGTCTCAAAAAAACAGTTGGTGCACAAATTCATCAGTTAGCTCGTCATTAAAAAATAGTCTCTTGGAAAGTTAAACCTTCGAAAGTTAAAAAGATGAAAATGGTAAAAAGATGAAAGATGCCAAATAAGTTTTATAGATAAATATGAAGAAATTGAATAAGAATCTCAAAATAAAATGTCCAGCAGTTAAGTGTATTTACTTGAGAATATATCATGCAAACTATGTTTCAGTAGAGTGTCATTTTTATTATCAGCATAGGAGAAAAGATGAGTTATGGAAGGGATTCTGCTCATGCTCAGTTATTTCCTTTACTTAACATTAAATCTTGAATAAAGTATAATGTCAAGCTGACTCATTTACTCCTTCATTTTAAAAGCTGAAGACTATTTCCTTGGTTTTTAAATAATGAGGTGTACAGGAGGGGGTGAGGTGTTGAAAATAACTTCCACTGAGATTGACAGTAGCAATTGCTCTTGATTTTTTTGAGAGTCGTGGGGTCACCCATCAAAGCAGGAATGCTATTTATGTTCAGAAATTAAGAATCTGAATTTTATTAGAAATTTTGACTTTTATGCACCCTCAAAAAGTAAACTTAGGAATTTATTTGAATTTTTAGCTCTGTTGAGGTATGAGTAATAGACAAAAAATGCACACGTTTTCTATATGTGTATTGATTAGTTTGGACATATGCATACACCCATCATATCATCCCCACAACCAAGTGCTGAACACATCCATGACCTCCAAAACTTTCCTTGTGATTTTTGTGTGTTTTTTTAAGCTTAGGAATTTCATGGATTTTAACCTAATGCTCAGATAAAACAGGGAGAAGATGAGGTGTACGTTGTTTCATTGTGGTACCTTAAGACATAGACTTTCAACATACACATGACTTCTGAAAAGCAACATTTATTACTTTCACAATGAAATATTTTCTCCTATTTCCTTCAAATATATGGCCTTCTTATTCTACCCCCCACCCACTTCCTTTTTGAGTAGGGACTCAGGAGAAATTTCCAATGGTACTAACAAACAGGGTCCAAGGGGTGGCTGCCCCTCAGCCCTGCAGGCTTTTCCCTTGTGAGAAGCGACCACTTTGCACATGTGTGAGCCAGTGTGGAACAGGACAGAGTATGTCTGCAGACTGGTTCAGCCTGCTGAGCCCCTTTGCTGCTTCTAACCTATGGCCACGAAAAAGGCTAAATGGAGGGAAATTAAACTTTGATGTGTTGATGATTGAAAAGGAAAGTGCCTTGCTCTCTAAGGGATAAAGTCATTTGGAGGAAAATCAAATAACTATCATAGTTATTTTTTCCTATCTTATTTTTCCGCTGAAGCCACTAGATATTTCAATCTTTCTGACTTCCTAACAGAATCCAGTAGTACTTTCCTTTTCTAAGGCCAATGAACTGTTATGTAAGGGGCTTCTCTTGCTTTTTCCAAACCCTCCTGGGATTCTGTTTATCTACTGTTCGTTTTTCACCCCCTGCTTTTCAGATTGCTTTGTTCACTGTCCTTGTCAAATAAATGTGGCTCATTAAAATAAGCAGCATTAATATGTATCTCTTTCACGGCATTTTATCTAATAAATATGCTGAAGATTTTCTGTATTCTGCATGTGAATCCTTTGTTGAATATTGGAACTGGGACAATCTCTTCGCATCCTGTGACTTGCAAATTCCCTCTTGTAATGTGTCTTATGATGAACCGAAAGCCTAAATTTTAGTGAATCCCAGTTTACCGATATTTCTTGTATGGAGAGTGTGTGTGTGTCTTCTTTGAGAAGTTTTTTCTACCCTGTGGTCCCGAGGATGTTTTCTTATGTTGTCTTCTAGAAGTTTCATTATTTTACCTTTCCCCTTTAGGTCAAAGTGTCCAGGAATTGAGTTTTGTGTGTTGTGAGGGTAGGGCTCAAGGTTTCCTTTACATCCATATGCCCGTCTCTACGAGTAATAACAGGCAGCATTGGGACAGGTGGACACAAGCCTGGGAGTTAGGGGTCCTGTATTCTCAGCCTTACCCTCCCTTTAAAGCACCCTCTGAACGTGGGCAGGTGACTTTCCCAGTTCTCCCTCCTCTCAGACTCCTTCCTTCCTCTCTTCCTCCTATCCTTCATTCCTCCCTCCCTCGCTCCCTCCATTCTTTCCTTCCTTCCTTCCATCTATCCACCCGAGCATCTGTCCAGGTATCAATCTGTCCAACTGTCCTCCTGCCTGTTCGCCGGTTTGTCCTTCTTCTCTCCTTCCATCCTCTTTCCTCCCATGTCTCAACTTCTCTTCCTTGTCTTTGTTCTTCCTGCTTTCCCTGTGACCCTCCATTTGTCCGCTCTTCCTCTGTCCATCCAGGTATCCCCTCTATCTGTGCCTCTACCTGTCTCTTTGTTGCGTCTCTCTCTTCTTCAAGCACACTGTCTCTCTTGGGTTCATCTCACTCACAGGCTCGAACATCCCGCTACTCACACAATCCCTCCTTCTGTCACTCACATTTATGGCTCACCTGTGAATGGTTGTCCTGGGACAGCCACTGTTGGAGTGCAGATGAGCCTGTGGGGCTTCACCCACTGTGTGGGGTCTCTGTGTCTCCCAGACGACAGCCCTTTCCACAGCTCCTGAGCCGGGCAGCATGTTCCTGCCTACTTCCTCATTGCTTGAGCAACCAGAAGCCACCACAGGCCTAGGGGGCCCCTCTTCCTTCCCCAGAGGAGCTCTCCAGCCCCACACCTCAACTGACCAATTCTTACTGGGCAGCTGGGAAGCCGAGGTGTGCAATTCTGCTTTGAGGGCAAGCATGCTGATCACAAGGATTATAGCAATATTTCAATCTGATGCAGCCCTCAGAGAGCCCCTGGTCTTGTGAAAGTCACAGAAAATTCTAATACAAGGTGGGATGTTTTGAGGAGAAGCACCTGGCATCCTTTGGGTTGGAAGAGCTCTCTGGAGGAAGTTTTGCCCAATTGGGGTCTTTAAGAAGGAGTAGGAGTTATATAGGGAAATAAGGTGTGGAGCGTGTTCCTGGCAGAGGAAATTGCATGAGCAATGGCCCTGTAGGCAAAAACAGCATAGTGTATGGGAGAAGTGACAGGAATTTTGTTTGCCTGAAGCACAAAGCCTAACTCAGAGTGAATGCATCAATGAGGCTGAAGAGTCAGCAGGAGCCAGATGTGCAAGGGCTTTGAGTGCCAGGTCAAGAAGTTTGAACTTAACCCTGAAGGCCTTAGGGAGCCACGGGTGATGCTAGAGCAGGAGTGTTCTAGTGAGATCTTCATTTCAGAAAAATGCTTCTAATGTTCAAGGCAGAGAACATCCTTTAGACAATGCATCCAGTGAGCATGTTAGGGTGTTGGTTCCGGTGAGAAAAGATAAGACCTACCTGGGACGTGAATGAACAGAAGGAATGCATTGAGGAGCAATCTGTAGGTGCAGTTGGTGTTACCGGCAGGGGAGGGAGGAGGAGCTGAGAGATATGCTGGCTTCAACTTGGATGAGCGCAGCATTGGGTGGTGGTTCCACTGGGAGCAAAGGCAACAGATGATACTGAGTTCAGGCTTCTGATCTGGTCTCAGCCCAGCTCTCAGTGATGGCCATCTCTCTCCCTCTCTTCTTGCAGCCAAGGGGCACGACCTGAAGGCCCTCACACTCAACTCCACCATCTCCAACATCCAGTATTTGACAGACATGAGCAAGAGCTCAGCCACATTGAACTCCACTGAGAGAGTCCTGCAGCACCTGATGAGACCCTGGTGCCAGCAGCTCCCGGCAGGATGAGTCCCAGCCAGCCGCACCCAACCTGCTGTCTCTCCTGCTCGTCCTTCTCCTGCCTCCTCCCCTGCTTGGATCCTTGTTCAAGAAGAGCAGCCTGGGCCCCTTGTCTTGGGCTGTAGACTGATCTCCCTCAGGGAAGTCCCTTTTCTGAGCATTTGAGAGTCATGAACACTTTCGGTGACCACCCCAATTTTCACCGACTCAATTTGCTCCAATTTTCACTGACTCAATTTCCACTGACTGCCAATTTGCTCCTCCCTCCCTCTGGCCCCCATTATCAGAGGATTCAGGACATCTCTCTAGAGTCCCCACATTCCTCTCTCCCCGGGCCTGCGGAGGAAGGGGCAGCCTCCAGCATGGAAGCTGTCTGCACCTAACACCCTGACCCCATGGCTCATGATGGAGAGTGTGACAGAGACCCCATGTGACAGAGAGCAGCATTCCTGGGTGCGGAACCAGCTGATCCACCATGTCACCCCGAGGGGCCTCTACTCCCTGCTCAGGGACAGCCTTTTTGTCAGTGGTGAGTGTTCGTGCTGAGCTGGATTGACAGTGATCGTTACTTATGCCTGTTCTGCTTTCTTTCCTCTCTAACACGTCAGCCCAGGTTCTGAGTGGGGGACACAGAAACCACGTATGTAAACAATTTCAACTTACAAATGGAGACTATGTAAATGGATTTGTTGATCCCAATTAAAAAAAAATGTGAACTATCTCACTATTAATTTTTATATAGATTGCCTGGACAAATGGTAATATCTTGGTTATAATGGGTTTACATATACCATTAAAAATTAGTTTCACTTGTTTATTTTTAGTTTTTTAAATGTCAGTATTTAAAAAAAGTTTAAATTTCATTAGATAGAGTGTGAAATTCTACTGTTGGACAGCACTGTTCAAGACTTGAAAATGAAGCCCAGAGAAAGTGGTTAGGGACAACTTTTCCAAGGAAAGGAGTCAATCTGACCCACGTGGCAAGATGCAGAAAACAGTCTCATACACACATACATACACACACACACACACTTAGAAAGCAAGACCAACATCATAGAGTTGAACCACTACTTCTCAAGTGGCAAGAGCTTGCAGTCCTACATTGTTCTAAGTGGACGAACCTCAGGAAAGGAGCCAGGAGTCAAGAAAATTTACCAATCAGGAAGATCTAAAACCAGAGAGTAAAGGTCAGGATCTTTTGTGAAGTTCCCAGCGGTGGATTCTGTTAGAGACTCAATACGTTAGTGAGAACTTTGCAAGAAGGGTTGTTACAGAACTCACCTATCCTTTCCTATGTAAAAATACACAAGTTTTGTAAAGAATACTAGCTCCTGCCAATCAACGAAAAGATGGTAGAAGACGAATATCGCCCTTGTAAATCACTCCTGGATTAGTGAGCCAGTCAGGGAACAGATGACAGTGGATTGAGCTGGACCTCACTAGGCTGATTCTGACTTCATGACCATCCTGTGGATTGTCTCATGTCAGGAACTCTAAAACATGCTGTCCCCACCACTCTTTTGTCACCAAGGTCCACCAACCAGACCTTGCTGACAAATGCCCTGGCTGGGCCCCTTCTGACCACACCTGGAGGACTCTCCACAAATCCTACTCCGTCACGGCGCTCTTCCACCTGCCACTGGCCAGGGAGGCATTTCCTCCAAGGCTGACACTCTGTGTGCCCAGCTCTGGGAATGACACGTCTCCCTCAAGTGAAGAAAAGGATCAGAGTGAAGAGCCTGTGGGCTGCAGCCATTAGGACAAGGCCTGGGGTTTGCTGCCAGACAGAAGAGAACCTGTGGCGGGTGTGGGTCCCAGGGTTCAAGAAGCCCCCGTGATTCCTGGATAGAATCCCAGAAGATGATGCAGGACGGAGGAGGGATGCTTGGGTGTGATTGTGCCTGGGAATGTCCATAGGTAGGCGGATCTGCCATTGGTAATGCCTTCAACAGTGTTGTTCATTCATCGATACGTGCTGTCTCAGGGAGTGCTGTCTACATCCTTCCAGCCCCTAGTCTCCCGTCTGGAGCAGACAGCTTCAGAAGAACATTTACATTTCATTTGTAATGTATGCGTACAGGGCATGCAATGTGCTGGATGTTGCAAGTGTTTTGAAACATTAACTCCTTTAGCACTCTCCATATCCTCACAAATTAGGTACACTTATCCTTCTTGCCAACAACAGATGAAGAAACTGAGGCACCAATGAGGTAAGTACTTTGCCCTCTACCAATATCTAGGAAGTGATTGAGGTGGAATTTGAACATAAGTTGTGGCTCCATATTCTCTGCTCTTAACCATCTTCTTTGCTCCCTATGACTTCACACCATGAAGACGTTGGCTCAGTGTATCCATTTTCTTGTTACATCCTGTAGCCCCACTCTTTGATCTCTGTCTGAAAAAGATGCTATTCGCATCAAAACTGTTGCACATACACAACCAAAATGACTTCTCCCCATATCCCATGTCCTGGAAAATACATAGAGAACATTTCAAGACATTTCTTGCCCAGTCTGGGAGTGCTTCTGGGAAATCCCACTGTTCCTCTAAGAAGCCAAGGGCAGGCTGGGAGCTGTGTCTTAGGGGAAAGGTGAGATCAGGAGATACTATGGGGTTACAAAATGGATGTGGGACCTCAGCAGGAATTGACTTCAGGATCTGGTGGTGTTTCAAGCTGGGTGCTAATTTTCTGGCTTTGGGTGTAGGGGCTGGTGCCGCATTCCAGGGAGAGGCCAGTCTCCCTGAGTTCTTGGGGAAACCAGACCCTTGAAAGCAAGGGAATGAGAATTTCCTTTCACAATGGACTTGGGAGGGGAAACATTCAGCCCAGAAGAGACAGTCATGATCCTGAGGAAACCAGAAGAAGCTGCCTCCTCGTCCGCCAAGCAGAAAGCCCTCCTTCATGGACTCACTTTATCCAGATGAGACCAAGAAGGAGGACATGATGATATGCCCTTGCAGGTGGGAGACCTGTGACAGTGGAGCCTGTGCCTGGGAGGCTCTGAAAGGCATCATAGGGGTGACATTTGCTGTGAGCAGGGTGCCAGATGAGAGGCACGCCTGCCTGTGTCTGGGAACAGTTTGAGTGTCAGGGGGAAGGCACCGCTGGTGCAGAGGCTCACAGGAAGAAGTGGGTCTGACCAGACAATGTCCGAAAGAGGGCAGTGGAGCTGGAAGGAGCCTGAGAAGAGAGAGGAGGGTAGATGGGGACAGGCAGGGCCAGAGGGCAGGAACTGGCAGACTGTGCTTTTCCCGTCGCTCTCTGATGACACTGCTCTAAGACATTGCACCTAGAAAATACAAATCCTTAACATCTCACAAATTCTGTGTGCCAGGAATGGGGCACAGCTTAGCTGGGTGCCTCCGCCTCAAGGTCTCTGTGAAGCAGGGGCTGCGGCGATATTGCGGCTCGACTTGTGGAGGGTTTGCTCCCAAGTTCACTCACATGCATGTTGACGGGGTTTGTTTGGACTGAAAGTCTGAGTTCCTACCTGTCTGTTGGCCAATCATTCCCTCCGTTCTCTCCTATGGAACATCTTCATAGGACAACTGAAAGCATGCACACTTGCTCCCCCAGTTCCAGAGATATAAGATGCAGAGAGAGAGAGATGGAAACAGAAGGAGGGAAAGACGGAGGGGACTAAAGCCAATGAGTAAGAAGGAAGGGCCAGGCTTTTTGTTCTTAACCCTGGGTTGCAGGCCATCCCATCACCTTGGCTGCATTCTATTCAGAAGGCAGTTCCTGACCACTTGTGGTTCCACAAGGACGTGCACAGCAGAAGACAGTGAGCACCAGGAGCCATAGTGGAGACTGCCCACTACATAGGCCGACACGAGGCATTTGGGTCTGATTCTAAGTCAAACAGGAGACCTTGCAAGGTTTCATGCCAGTGAATGGAAGTATCTGAATTTCCCCTAATTTCCACCTCTTAAAGGTGCAGACCTGGAAATGAGGCCCAGAGGGGCAGTGACTTTCTCAAGGTCATAGAGCTGGAACCCAGTCCTGTTTTGAGGGGTACTCCACACTACATCCCACCCCTTCTTGTCATTCTTTAATCTCTAAGTGTGTGCATCAGACACATGCAAACCAGACCACAGGTGTTGTCGCTATTGTCTGTTCTACACTTGAGGATGTCCCAAGGGAGCTATTTCTGGCCTCGCCCCCATCGTGCAGGTTGGGTGATTGAGGAGGCCCTGGGAGGCCCATTGGCATTTCCAGGACACAGAGCTTGTAGGAAAAAAGAGGTCGGAACTCAGCTGCATGTCCTCAAGCTGGAACCCTGGTTCCATCACAAGGTCCTGTGTTGGGATCTGTGCTGGCTATTTGTGTACAGTTCTGGAGGTGACATGGGCAAGGAGGGTGAGCAGCCAAGATCCCAGAGAGGTTTTCGGTGGATGTGATTGAAGGAAGGGGCCCAGGTAAGGGAAACTTGAGGAAGTGACCTCACTTCCTTGAAAACAGACCCCAACAGAACTTAGCACACTGGTCTCCAGGCGCCCACATTCTAGACATAGCATCCTATTGAGCCCACTTGAGTGGAGACACTGAAGACAAGAGGATGTTCTCCTGCTGTCTCCCGAGTTGTGGAGGCTCTGGCTTCAGGAAAGCCAAGAAAAAGAGCCTTTTCAGTCACTATAGACACTGGCTTGGCCCTCACCTGCACCGCCTCTGTCCAACTGGTAGGAGGAGCACTCAGGTAACACAGGGAAAGCCAACAGGGTTAGGCCACAACTGGATGCCACCTGCACAACAATTTGAGCTTCCTTGTGTGTCGGAGGGGAGTGAGAGAGGGACGGCGGTGCTGAGCGGGGACCCACCCTGGGCAGGAGCCATTTGCTCGGTGTTGGAAGCCTGGCAGTGTGTTGTGTTCCCAGCCTAGGTGGTGGCTAGCAGGATGGGAGAGGGGGTGCTGGGAACCAAGCTCCTCTACCCATAGGTTAGTCCCGAGCCCTCCAGGTGTCATCTCATTCCCTCCCTGGCTAGAGGTCTAGGCAGATGCTGCTCAGTACCTGATCTGTGCGGGGGTTTCCTCCTGTGGCCAAGTCGAGGCAGGCCCCTCAGACCTCCGGGCCCGGCTCTCGGGCACTGTCTTTGCAGAGCTGCACGCAGGAGGTGGTGGAAGAGCTGGCGGATGGCTTCGGGTACTCCATCTCCCTGGACAGGGTCCAGCTGCACCGCGCCACCATCAATAACCAGGGCTGCTCTGAGGTGAGAGTGGGCACGGAGGGGTCTTCCCACCCAGGCCCCTGAGATGACCAGGGCAGGCCCAGAATCCAACCTCAAACTGCCGTTCTCCTGGGACCCTACCAGGGCTGTCCCCCATGAGTGTCCCACAGTCCCATTCCCAAAGGAATCTGGACTTCCGCTCCTCCCCACCAGCTGCATAGGAGGGTAGGAGGGCACTCTTTGCATTTTCCTAGGAAGATTAGAGAAAACGTTGATGTCATTGTCGCTTCCCAATAGGCCCTGAGTATCTTTGAATTTTGCCTTTTTTTGAAAATGAAACCTCGATAACAAGGGTCTCCAAACTCCCTTTAATGTAAAAGAAATAACCATCAGCGTGTTTGAAAGT
The DNA here is from genome assembly GCF_041296235.1 of Equus asinus. Lineage (NCBI taxonomy): Eukaryota > Metazoa > Chordata > Mammalia > Perissodactyla > Equidae > Equus > Equus asinus. Next base: position 124,997 of record NW_027225319.1, on the reverse strand, counting down.
CAAAGGGATTCTCAGAACGTGTCACTGCCCTGTACACTGTTTCCATACCTGGGAGGGGTGAGGTGGCCACATAACATTTCCCTCCAGGTCAGGGTCTGATGAAGCCTCAGGCAGTCAGAGGGGATGTCCCTCAGCCCTCACTTTGGGCGGTTCTCAGTTCTGAGCCACAGGACCTAGAGAAGCCACTTGGCATGCCAAAGCCTCTGTTCTCCTCTCTAGAGAGGGGTGTCTGTTGAGGATTCACTGGGCTGGTGCTCTTCACAGAGGGAGCTCTGTTGTCCCTCAGCGAGCAAATGGCCTTGAGGGAGATCAATGTGGAATCCTTCGCAGGACCAAAGTCAGATTGTACTTTGAGAGCGCAGAACTTTGCTGAGTTGGGACCCCTGGCTCACCTGTCGCAGATGTCTGGGAGGGGCTAGGATTTCCTGGGTCAGCTGCAGACCCCGATAACACTGGTGGTTCGCAGTGGTGACCCTGACTCTGTGTCCCTCCTCGTCCCACCCAGAGTGAAGATGAGTCCACTCTGTCTGTCACTGAGGCCTGCAGGATGCGTGGCCTCCAGGCAGGCATGATGCAGAGGCTCTCAGAGACTGTGCTGCTAGCCTTCCCCAGCAGAGTCCTCTGCAGTGTCATCACCTCCCTCTGCAGCTACTCAGGCTCCAGCACAGCCCACCAGGTGCTGGACCAGCTGTTTCCCAGGTGACTGCCCACCTCCTCCTCAGCACAGTGGTGACTCTGCCCACTGCCAGCTGTGTGTCTTGCCTTGGGAATGTCACCGCATCTCTCTGAGCCTGAGTTGGCTCCTCTGAAAGGTGGGGTGGCAGAGGATGAACTTGCTAGGCTTCTCCCAGGGATGAATGGGATCAGCCCTCCAGGTGCTGCCCTGGTGCCCGGCTCTGCAGAGAGGGTGGTGGGCCATGCTGTGGTTGCTGGTGGTGATTATTTCTCTGTCCCCCACGGAAAGTAGTCTTCCTCTCCCTTCACTGGCTTGTGGCTTTTTGAGTTTGGAAAAGCACCTGGAGAGCACCCTGTCAAGGAGTTTGAGATGCCATCCAGCTGGTCCTGGTGCTTGTCCTTGGTGTAGCCACTTAGGGATCTCTAGGGCCACAGAGGGGACCCGGCCCACTCAGACACCCGGGGTGGTTCTGGTTGGAGATCATTCAACAATGTCTATGAAGGACCTACTCTGAGCAGGACTTCTGGACACACTAAGTGTCACTCAGTGACTGAAGCAGACAGCCTCCCTGGCCCTCCCCTCTAATCTGAGAGTCAGACAGTCACACTTGACATCATTCACAGGTCCCATCTACCCTCCATCCCGGGCGATGCCCTCATCCCCTTTGGGACACATGGAGGCAGCTTGGCCCAATGCGTGCGGGATGCTGGAGGACAGGACCACCTCCCAAAGTGAGTGGTCTTTGGGTCGAGAAGGACGGCCTCCTGTCTCTAGCAAACAGGGTGCAGGGAGAGGATGGAGGCTGTGGCCGGGTCAGGCCTGGGAGAACCCTGCATCTCACCCATCTTGTGATTCCCATGGGAGGGCTGAGTTCTGGTGGCTTCCACTCCGGCAGGACTGGACTCAAAGAGAGCTGTGCATGGGTCCCAGGCCCCTTGAGAATTGGAAGGGAGCCTGGGCTGCGTTGTTCACTAGAGACCCACTCCCAGCAGAGTCCCAGCCCCTCCTGCCTCCCTTTCTCCACATCCACCCCTTGTGAGCACCACCGCCAGGTCCATAGTAGGAGGTGTGTGAGCAAGCTGCTCCCAAGTCTGCTGGAGTCTTCATTCCAGTGGCCCACATTCATGCAGGGCTTGGGTGGGCTGTGTCCAGACCCTTGGGGAGGAGAGTATCGGTGGGAACAAGAGACTCTCACAGACTCTGTGTTCAGCCTGCTGGATGAGCAGGCCTGCCACAGCCAGGACAGCCAGCCAGGGCTCAGGGCTGGGATGGGGCCCTCCTCTGGAGGGGGAGGGTCTGGCACAGGGGCACAGATGCTAACATGAGTGCCTTGGGAGGGCAGTGTTTAAGGAAAGGCCAGGCCACTGACTCTCTGGCCCATCTGCCTCCACGCAGTGCTATCTATTTCCTGCTGGGAACCTGGCTGGGCCAAGGGCAGGATTGCAGGGAGCCCCTGCGGTTTCCCTCTTGGACCCTGCAGCTGGCCACTCTGCACGTCAGCTTTGGTGGCTCCCACGTGGAGGGCCATGCCTACCTTCTGCCAGGCCACCTGGAGCATCTCAAGGCCATTGAGGCCGAACGGAAAGGTGAGGGGACTGGAGTCTGGGAAGACTGTCTGTGTTGAGGTTCATGGGCTAGCGTTCCCTTAGAGGCAGTGGAGCCCTTCCTATCTTTGGAAAGGCATAGAAACTGTCAGGTGTGTGGGTGAAACTTTCTCTTTATCCTCCTCCAGAGCAAGCTCCAAAGCTCCTGCCACTTCCAGAGCCAGAGCCAGTGCCATCCCCCGGGCTGGAGCCAGCTGCACCTCCAGTCTCACCACGTGTGGTAGAGCTGGAGCCAGCAGCCCCTGAGTCAGCCACTCCAGGACCAGAGCAAGGGCCATCATTAAAGGCAGCTTCAGAGCCCAGCTGCCCCTGGGCCGTGACCACCGAGGACCAGCTGCGGGAGGAGAAGCCGAACATCTTGGACTTCCCTCCCCAGCTGGTGGCAGAGCAGCTGACGAGGATGGCTGCGGTGAGCAGAGGAGCTCGCGGGGTGGGTGGCCCCTGCCTTCCCGGTGCCATGAGCCGCCCCACACCTGCCATTCCCTGCTCGGGATTCCGATGATCTGGGTCCAAATCCCTGCTCCCTCCCTTATCAACACTGTGACCTGGGCAGCTTTCTTTCTCCCCAAGCCTTCGCTGTCCCCTAGCGAACAGGGGACGGTAGAGACGGACACTCAGCACCTGCTGTACAGGGTGGCTGTGCCGATGAATGAGGTGGGAGAGAGTGGAAGGTGGGCAGAGTCTGGCCCTTTGGTGGGGGATGGGCACTCACTGAAGTGCTGCCAGGTCCTTGGGTGGATCCCCCATCTGCGCAGGTGGCCCGGACAGCCTCAGCACTTACCAGGAAGGTGATGTGTATTGACTCCAGTGGAGACAGTCAAACAAAGCTGGGGGTTGTCCCTGCCTCGGGGGGAATGTGCATGGGAATGGGGAGTGGGACCCGAGGGGCACTGGGATGGGTGGATGATGGCCCTTCTGGTGGGCATGTGTGGGCTGCCTTCTGGAGCTTGGAGGAAGTGAGACAGGGCTGGGAGCAAATGTCCCCTCCCTTCCCCACAGTCCTGAGTCCGGGGTCATCCTGGACTGGGTGCATTCAGTGGACACAGACAAAACCCAGGGACTCCCACAAGCCTCAGGCCACATGCTCTGCTTCCTGAGCTCCAGTTCTGATCTCACCCTGCTGGTCCTATGGGGGACTGTGGACGCCGAGCTGGGGTGCGGCAGGACCGGGTGACACTCCGAATCTTCTGCAGGAGCTGTTCAAGACGTTGGTGCCCGCCCACTGCCTCGGCTCCATCTGGTCCGAGCGCGACAACAGGGAACGAGACTACCTGGCACCCACCGTCCGTGACACTGTGATGCACGACAACACCGTGGCCAATTGCATCCTCGTCACCTGCCTTGGGGACGCGAGCATGACAGCACAGGACAGGGCCAGGGTGGTTGAGCTGTGGATCAGGGTGGCTGAGGTAAGCCTTGGCACGCCCTGTCTGGATGCGTGAGAATTGCCTCTTGTTTCTCTGCTCTCAGGATTGAAGTCTGGGGTCTTAGTCCCTGGACTGTCCCTTGACCCTCATGCCAGGGCCACGTTGACCTTGACTTGAGGTCCCAGTGGGGACAAGCTCACTTCCTCCCTTGTGCTGAGCTACAAATCCTTGCGCCTGGCAGTGTTACTCGTCGGGTGGCAGGTGTGCCCTCCCTGGCTTCCCTGGACATGTGTCTCCTCCAGGACAGGGGAAGTCCATGAGGGGACAGAAACCAGAGGCAGCAGAGCTTCAGCTCCCCCTCACAGCTCCATCTCTTCGCTTCCCCAGGAGTGCCGATGCCTCGGGAACTTCTGTTCCCTCCACACAATCCTTTCTGCCCTGCAGAGCCCTGCCATTGCCCGTCTCCAAGACACCTGGGGACAAGTTTCCAGGTGGGTAGTGGGTGGTCTGCTCTCCAGCCAAGCACCATGAGGGTGAGGTGGCCCAGGCAGCCTGATTTGGGCCGGCATGTCCCCCAAAGTCAGCTGAGACCACCTGGGAGACAGCGAATGCCGGGCACAGGGACTGACCTGGGTGCTGGGTCTCTGAGTCTCTCAGCGCCCTTCGGCCAGCAGTTCCGTCCCAGGGATTCATTTCCTTCCAGACCAGATCCTGGCTTGAGCCCAGGTGGAGATTCTCAGGTGTTTCCTTTGCAGCAACAGAAGCCTCTATGCAGCTGAAACCAACACTGTTCCAAAGAGATCTGTTTGGGACATCTGGGAATGGAGGCCCCAAGGGACAAGAGGAGAGGCCCCTCCGCAGTCCCATGGGGACCTTAGAGCTCAGAGCACCCCAGAGAAATCCCTCATCCAGGTCCCAGGCAGTTTGGATCTGCTGGGTTCTCAAATAAATGGGACTTGCCTTCAAGCATCCCACAGTTTTTCTTGCTTGCTTTCTTTCTTTCTTTCTTTCCCCACCCCGCAGGGAGAGTTCTCGAACCTGGAAGAAGTGGGTCAGGAGAGAGAAACGCGTGAGCAGGGAGCTGCTGGTGCAGGTAACCTGGAGGCTGGAGATCTGGAAGGAGGCCAGAAGGAGAGGGGAGGGGGGCATCCCGAGGGGATCCTAGGAGGTGAGGCTATGGCAAGGCTCGGCCCAGGCTGGGGGTCAGAGAGCCCCGTGAGGGTGGGGCAGGCCGGGGCCACTCGGCCAGGTCCCCCAAGACACCCTGCCCTCCCCCTCCCTGTCTGTTCAGCTGGGGTCTGGACACACCCCTGGAGTCCAGAGGTCGGGGCCTTGGTCAGATTTGGAGCCAGGGCTGGGGTGAAGGCAGCGGGGACAGGGCCTGTAGCTGGCACGGGGAGCGGCCTCTCCCAGTGGGTCCTTGAGCCAGTCACTGCCCCTCTGGGGGCCTCCGTCTCCTCCTCTGGGAAGTGGAGGGAAATGATCAGCGGTGCAGGCCTCCCAGCGGGGTGCTACCATCCAAGGGAGGACAGGAACGGGAGGAGATTTGTGCCGGCTCCTCCTCGAGAGGTGAGGGGAGAGCAGTGATGACACGCAGATGACTCTGAGTCCTCAGGAGACTCCTGGAAGCAGGTGACGTTCTCCTCACACTTTTCAGCTGAGGAAAGAGGGCCAGGGAGGCCTGGGCAGGCCCAAGGTCACACAGGACTGAGTCCTGGAGCCAGGACTGGTCTAGAATCAGAGCACCCTGGAGGTGGGAGCAGCAGAGGCAGCAGGGGACTGGAGCCGATGGCCAGGGTCTGAGATCAGGGGCCTTGGGGGACATGCGGAGGGGAGTATGGGCGCACTGACCCTGTCCTCGGCCCCGACAGGAGGCGACCTCCGTGTTAAAGACTGCAGAGAGGGCCCGCCAGGGAGCCCAGGAGAGGCAGCGGCAGCAGGTGAGGGTGACTGTGGGGGAGGGGCCCAGGAGTCAGAGGAGAGGGGGCTCCCCCTCCCAGCTGGAGACCTCCCTCAGGAGAGGGGCCTTCCTCCTCAGGCGAATCTGCTGTGGCTGCCAAGCATGACGGGCCTGCAGTGGCAGTGAGCAGGAGGAGGCCTGGAAGGGCTGGCAGCAGGGCAGATTTGGGGTGGGGAAGGGCAGGGGCCACTGCCCCTGGGAGGGGCCAACAGCCAGCCCTGGGACTTGACTGATGGAGTTTGGTGTTCCTGGACGGAAGCGGGGGAGGGAATTGTGTGTGTTGGGGTGTCCCGACGATCCTAGGCTGCTCTGTGTGGGAGCGTGGGGTGGGCAGCAGGCTGGGCTGAGGGGTTTCAGGGGAAGGTTCATGGGGGCACCTGAGAGCGGGAGCTCATCACCATGCCCATCCCGATGGCGGCACAGGGTGTCGTCCCCTCCCTGGTGACGTTCTTCCGTTCCCTGGAGCTGCTGGACGCTACGATGGAGGATTATGTGGAGGTGAGTGAGCCTGGAGGTGGGTCCGGGGGCTCAGGCTCCTGAGGGTGGGGAGGAGAGAGTCCTGTCCTGAGCCCTGAGCTCTCTGCATTTGGCAAAGGTCCTCTCAGCAGGGCCTCCAGCCTCGTGTGGGAGTTAGGGTGTCAGGCCCATCTCCCCAGTGGGTGATGCAGGCTCTGCATAAGCCACCGTCCAGGTTCCCTGGGCTGCTGAGGCTCAGAGCTGCCTGACTGTGTGGCCGCAGGAGGTGGTGTCTGAGCTGGACTCAGCCTCTCCCTCTGGCCCTGCCAGTGAGGGAAGAGAAGTCGGGCCCCTCCCAGTCAGGAAGCACATCAGAGGCTGAGCTGTCCCTTCCTGCCTGAGGCCTCAGTCTCCCCACGTGTCATCAGAGAGGGTTGGGTCACAAGGTCTGTTGCCTCAGTTGCTCTGCGCCCCCTGCTCTGGAGCCCAGAGACTGGCCCAGGTCCAAGTCCGGGCTCTGGATGGGCCTGCCCACTGGCAGTAGTGCAACATTGCAAGAGGTGTGGACGGGGGCTAGTGCTGGCCCAAGGGGGCTGTTTCTGATGGACTGCGGCTGTCTGCTTTCCAGGGCAATGTGCTCAACTGTCGGAAATGGAATGAGGTAAGCGGCTGCGGCCTCCCGGTGGGGAGGGTGGGGGTTGGAAATCAGAGACCCCCCCGCAGTGGGCAGGACCCCCTCTGGCCCAATCCCCATTTGGATTGGGACATTTATTTGCACAGTTCGATATACAGAGCTAGGGATCCTATGGCATTGGCGGGTGGGGGAAGGGCTGGCATCAAAGACTCCTTCCTGGAGGAGGAGCTATTTTGGGCCAAGTGTGAGAGCAGGCAAGCCCTGACTGGAATCGCAGGGAGGGAGGGTTCCCAAGTGGGCAAAGGCCCCAGACTGGCCCCTTGCCCCCTTCCTCACCCCCTCCACGAGCCCTGCAGGGTCCCCCACTCAGGCCCTGTGGGCATCCTGTGCTTGCTCTGTCCTAGCAATTCAAACTGATGGACGAGATCGAGCTGCTCCAGGAGGCTGCAAATCTGTACACCGTGCAGCCCGACGAGCACTTTGGGGCCTGGTTCCAGGCCGTGGAGCCCCTGAGCAAGGAGGAGAGGTGAGTCGGGTCAGGAGTTGGGGGAGGGCAGGGCAGCCTCTCTCTGCTGACCAGCTCCAGAGCCCATGGCCGTTGCTCCATGGTCAGCCCCTGATCCGATTGCATGGCGACCCCTGGGGCCCTTCGACCCCAGCTGCTGGCAGGCTCCAGGATGCACATGTGATGTGTGGCTCCTGAGAGCTCCCAGCTCCGCTCTGTCCTGTAGCTACAGCCTGTCCTGCCAGCTGGAGCCCCGATACCACTGGGTCAGAAAGATTCGACTCTTCTTCAAAGGCAAGAAGAACCGCTCAGGCCAGAGTGAGTGTCCAGACCGGCAGTGGCTGAAACCATGGGCTCAGGAAACATTCAGGCTGAGCGTGGGCCTGGGGAGGCAGACAGCTGGCCCTGGGTTCCAGCTCCACTGCTGAGCAGTCCCGTCCTGGGCGATTGCACTCACGTTTCTGGGACTGGTTTCCTCCTCTGTGAAGTGGGTGATGCTAAATATCAGCCCCTGTGTCAGGGACAGATGGGGTGCTCTTGGCTGACTGAGCACTGAGCACAGGGCTGGAGCACAGAGCGCAGTGGGGGCCGGGATGGGGTGTGCACTGTGGTTCCAGGGCAGGTCGCTCAGGAAATGCCTCTCTTTCTCCAGACACCAGACCCCCAACCAAGGGCCCAGTGGTGGTGGTCGATGACCCTCCTGAGACCAGCTGAGCTACAGCGGGGACACAGCATTGACACTCAGGGTGCACAGGGCCACCTCCCCTGATTCTGATGAGGAGAACTTTGTGATCCGTTTCTTGGGGTCCCCTGTTGGCCACGAGAGAAGGCACCAACCCCTCTTCCCCCTCCCCCCTTTTGCCCAGCACCTATTTCCCTATTTGGCGGGGCCATATTTTGTTGTCAATGGTAAATGCTCCGTTTGAGTATTATATTAAATTGTTGCTTCTTTCTAATCCTGGGAGTGGAGGTGTGAGTCTTTCGCTCGCAGCACTCATGGAAACCAGATCCAGAAACTCACATTCCTCCTCGAATTTAGAAATCTCCCAGAGTGAGCGGCTCAGTTTATGTGGAGAAGGGAGAAGTGCCAGTCCCCTCCCTGGCTACTGAAGGACTTGCCCAAGTGCCCCTCCCGCCGAGGACAGGATCATTGCAGTGTGGTTCACCCTGTCCAGGAGCAGAGATGGCCCCTCCGACCTCTTGGGACTAAGCGGTTGGAGGCGTTTTCTCAGCCAGAGCCACAACCACTAAGCTGGGTGTGTCTGTCAAAGTAGCACGTGCCTGTCCCTAGCACACGTCCTGCCCAGGACAGTGGCTGCCTTTTGACACTCTGCCGGAAGAGGGAACATTTTCCCGGTTTCTCTTGCACACAGATTAGGACCTTGTTTTCTGATTCAGTCTCCGCAATGGCTTCAGCTCTAAGTGGGGAAAATACCGTCAAAAGCTCAAAACGTGCACATAGAGAGGATGAGGCCAGAGGAAGGTCCTGTGGACATGGACCATGGGCAGGCAGGACTCTTCCTTCTCGGGCCCACTAGGGGCTCCCTGTTCACCTCTGACCTAGACTGGATCCCCCTGGGCTTCTGGTCCCTGACTCCGAATACCATTTCCTGCTTGTTGCCTGTCCAAGGGGAAAGCTGTGGGATGCAGCTTTTAGGGCCTCAGCCAGGTCTCCCTCCATAAACCTAGTGCTCCCAACAATCTGTTCCAGAAAATATAACCAGAGACAACACTTTCCAACTCATCTTATGAGCCCAGCAGTACCCTAAAAGCAAAACTAGGGTTTAAAAGTAGGGAAAACTTGAGAACAGCAAGTCTCAGAAATGAGCAGTTACTGTCTTCTACAAATATTAGAAAACTGAAGCCAACAATGTAAAACAATCATACACCAGGACAAAGAGGAAATTTATTCAGGTATGCAAGGTTGTATCAGCATTCCAAAATCAAATCAATGTGATCCACCCTGTCACAGGCTAAAGGAGAAATTTATACATATCTGTCAGTTGATATGGGGGGGCAAGTCATCAAATAGTACATATTAGAAATGTCAGGTTCTTTTTCTATCAATTGCACCTCATTAAAGCTCTTACAAAAATGAACATAGATTAGAATTTACACTTTCACAAACTTTTAGAAAATGGAACAGAGACCTAAATGTAATGCAAAACAATACAACTTCTAAAAAGATTATGCAACAAACTCTAAGTGGACTCGAATCTGGAATTATGTTATTAAGATACAAACTGAAAATGTAATCTATGAAAAAAAACTGATGTTAGACTTTATTTATTATTTTGGTAAGGAAGGTTGACCCTGAGCTAACATCTGTGCCGATTTTCCTCTATTTGTCCTGTGGGATGCTGTCACGGCATGGCTTGACAAGCTGTGTGTAGGTCTACACCCAGGATCCGAACCTGTGAACCCCAGGCTGCCGAAGTGGAGTGCGTGAACTTCACCACTGTGCCAGCGGGCTGGCCCCAAGTTAGACTTTATTAAATTAAAAACTCCTGCTTTGTGGAAGGCAAAATCGATGAGTCAAAGGACAAATTACAGACTGGCAGACGATATTCGCAAAACAGATATATGATAAAGAAAATATGTCCAAGATATATGTAAAGAATTCTTAAAAGTCAACCACAACAGGGGGCTGGCCCTGTGGCTGAGTGGTTACGTCCGCGCGCTCTGCTGCAGGCATCCCAGTGTTTTGCTGGTTCGAATCCTGGGTGCAGACATGGCACTGCTCATCAAGCCACGCTGAGGCAGTGTCCCACGTGCCACAACTAGAAGAACCCACAATGAGAAATATGCAACTATGTGCTGGGGGGCTTTGGGGAGAAAAAGGAAAAAATAAAATCTTCAAAAAAAAAAAGTCAACCACAACAAAAAAATAAACAACCTTATTGAAAAATGGGCAAAAGACCTGAATATATCCCTCACCAAAGAAGACATACAGATGGCAAACGAGCCTGAGGACAGACAACCACCGCCACAGGTCATTCGGGAATTTCAAATAAAACCTCAATGAGACACTTCTACACACCTATTAGAACTGATAAATGCAGGAAACTGACAATACCAACTGCACGTGAGGATGTGGGGCAAAGCAAACTCTCATTCATTGCGATCTGGAAAGCAAAATGGTACAGCCATAACAGAAGACAGTTTGGCAGTTTCTTACAAAGATGAGCATAGTCTTACCACACAATCCAGCAACTGCATTCTTAGGTATTTACCCAAGTAATTTGGAAATAGGTTTACAAAACACCTGTGGGCTAATATAGATAGTAGCTTTATTTATACTTTCTAAGCACTGGAAATGACCAAGATGTTCTTCAATAGGTGAGTGGAGAAAGAACCGGGGTACGGCTATAAAATGGATTATTATTATTTAGTGATAAAAGGAAACAAAGCATTAAGTCACAAAAAGACATGAATGAATTTTAACGCTTATTTCTAAGTGAAAGAAGCGATCTGAAGAGGCTATTGTAGAACACCAATTTTATGTCATTCTAGAAAAGGCAAATGTATAGAGACAATAAAATGTCAGTAGTAGCACGGTCTTCATGGAAGAGGAAGGAGAGTCGAATGGATAAAGCACAAGGGATTTTTTAGTGCAGTGAAACTCTTCTGCATAATACTGTAAATATGGAAAAAACCTTAGATAGTTATCAAAACTCTGAATTTTATAGCACAGAGAGTGAAACAATGTGTGCAAGCAAAAAGCCACGTATGTGTCCAAGAAAATTCCCAAAGTGAATGAAAACTGTGGAAAAAATCTAACTGTATTACAAATGTATGAAACAGTCTGAATGAAGGGAGTGGGTGAAAAGGTGCAGAAATATGTAATTTGGGAAGTGAGTCGAGTCTGTAAAACTGAAGATGAAAGAAACTGTGCAGACGCACTGTATTGTAGCTGATAAAGTTGTGACCCGGGGGGTATTGTTAACAATGCTGATACTTCTATCCATGTGGACTGAAAATGAGCAGATAAGTAAATGGACAGTGAACAGTGGGCACAAGGTTATTATTTGGAGTAGGAGTTTACAGATAAGCAAGGAGAAGAGGCTAGAATGATCCACGTGGTGATAGAGTTGGAGACATCAGTATGAACTTACTTTAGCTGAACATAGACACAGAAGGCTGTGTATAGATATATTTATAGGTGTTTGAATACACACAGGCTACTACACACAGATATATTTCCCTGCTATGTCCGCTGAAAGAACCTAATGCCCTGACAGCTGCAAACACACCTGGTACCCAGGTCTTAATTCTAATACCACAGTCCAACAAAAGGAAACAGGGTTCCTTGTAGAAATAACCAATTCTAGGATTCGAGAAGGAAATGTAAGAAAATGAGACTAAAGTGTCATTCAACATAAGAAAGTCATGAAATGCTACTCAAAAAAAGCCAAGAATGCTGGGGGGACACCAAAGGGACACATCGACTAACTGAAGGAGCTCTCAATCGCCAAAGCTGGAACAACCTGAGAAACAAAATAAATAAAGTTGTTGGATTATAATCCGGAGAATGTATGAATATCAATACTGTAACAATGTAAATAACTGAATAATAAGGAAATGAAAAGACACAAATCTCCTGTGCGGGAGAATACCAATGATTCACTCGGACATTCTGCTCTAAAGGAGGTCGAGGCTAACTCTCCGCTTCTTAGGCACGGGCTGCACAGACAAAAGTCCCTACAAAGGGCACAGTGTGGACAGAGGGGACAGAGTGACTGTGCAGGGGAGACATCTGACAAACGCTGCCTCAGCCAGGTGACCAACATTAACATCAATGGGGGGAAGTCACAGGGAGAGCATGGACCCTTGAAATGATGAGATGAAAATGGCAATTTACCTCTCTGATCTTCTTGTCCCAAATCCATAATCCCAATCTAATCATGAGAATAAAACAAATTCTGTTGGAGAACATTTTACGAAACACCTCACCATTACTCCCTAAAACTACCAAGTTCTTCAAGAACAAGGAAAGCCCAAGAACCTGTCACAGCCAGGGGAGGCTAGGCAGAAAGGACTAAATGTAGTGTAGGATAGCAGACAGGATGTGTTCATAAGAGCAGAAACTGCGAGCGGAGCTGAGGGAAACTCTCTGTACTATCACAGCAAGTTTTTGTAACTGTACAACTGTTCAAAAAATAAAGTGAATTAAAAATCAGAGTACTAGCGAAATGCAAAATACCTGGAAACCATGAGTTCTGAACATGTCTCCAGACTCCATTATGTGCCCTGCACAAGCACTGTCACTACAGTCACATTCTTCATGAAATAGGATAATGATACCAAATTCATAGTTTCTGGGAGATTTAAATAATGAATATAACATTTCTGGCATTGTTTCTAGTAAAAATTCACTACTTAATGGAAAAATTAATTGGAATTTTGGGATACATTATTTTTCACCCCTCAGAGACCCGCTCCTCTCCTTCCACTCCCAGGGTTCCCGTGCTGTTTCCGTCCCTCAGTCTCTCTCACACTTTGAAAGCAGCAACAGTCTGTTCCTCACATTGACCTGGGTGACTTTTCCACAGAGCAGACCTGATCATGGCTGTCCCCTCGCAGGAAACCTGCACTTACCGTCCACTAATTTCAGAATCAAACCACAATCCTGTGGCCAAAATATAAGGCTCTTTCTTAACCTGACTGTGTTCTCTCTGACCAGGCTCATTTCCCACCCTCTGCTATGCAGTATTGGTCAAATAGGAATAATCTGCATTACAATGTCGTATTGCAATTTTATACACACAACTTCCAGTCTAATTACCCCCTAAACGTCCTCCTCTCCCGGCTCATCCTGGAGTGCTCCCACCTCTCGATCACCTGGGAGAATTCCAACACCTTGTTCAAGGCTGAGCACAGTCACAAGCTTGTCTGTGAAGCTTTCACTAGACTCTCACTGAAGAGTCAACTTCTTTGGATAGACTTCACCAGAGTTCAATGTCACCTCTGGATATTACAGTTTTTTACATCTCCCATCATGTTTAGCCAATGAGTGCCTTGTGAGAATAAACAGTGTCTTAGTCATTACTTAATATCCAGAATAAGATTTAGTGCCTACCATACATCAATTGCTGGGAAAAAAAAGATTTTTTTAATGACTGCAAAAACAAACTATTGAAGGAGGATAAACAGACATTCCCAAAATGGGAGACAAAGAATAAACCATGAAAGACGGAAATACTATTGAGGAATGAAGACCCCGTGATGAAGCACAGACACTGGAAAAACAGAACAGAGAAAGAAGCTTGATTCCTGAGTTTCCTTCCAGAATCAGTCTGTACTGGCAGGACTTGGTGTTACTACATTCTCTCTAACTTATTTTCCCTAGTGATGCCCCCAAAGTAACTACCAACAAAAAGGCTCCCTCACACCATCACACGTCCCCTCAGCACTTGTGAAAATGCCGTGCTCACCTAGATGTCATCACAGAACAGCCTGAGAGCACCGATCCACCTTCCTCCGTGGACGAGTCATCGTGTTGGAAGTCACGCCTCTACGAAGGTCAAATGGCCCCTCCTGGGCCCTTTCTCACTTGCTGTCAGCCAGGTTCTACGCTTGACACAGCCCTGCATCATCTCATTGGCTTCACAACTGCTGCAGCGCTGAACACAACAGCAAGCCGTTACCCTGTAAATATCCGTGCAGATCGTTCACGCAGATGCTAGCGCTGAAGTGACAGGAGTGCTTCACATGGTGACCTGTTATTAAGTCCAAAAGTTTGGTCACGGTGCCGACCCAGAATCTGAGCGGCACCGTCAGGAGGCAGAGAACACCACCTGCGGCCCCTTCTGCAGAGAAAGCCTTTAAGCGACCTCCCGAGACACCTTCCCTTCTCCAGGGAGCAGAGGAACATCGCCTCGTCTACTCAGAAACTTAATGCCAATCACGACACGCCAGTTGCAACAGCATAAACAGCAGCAGGACCCAATGGTGACAGGAAATAACTCTGCTTCCCTCTGCAACTGCTTTATGATCATAGACCAAATCCTTCCCCAAACCATCCTGCTCAGCATGGCCTCAAAAGCAAGGGGCTGTCGCTCTGAACTCCTACAAAGAAATGCTGCCCTGTGTTTCCTCCGACGCTTGCAAATTTCAGCCTCTACAGGCGATCCCAGTAAAACAGAGAACAAGAACAAGAACTCAGGAGGCTCTTCCACTGTCCCCCAACCCACCGCCCTCCCACAGCCAAGCAGGGCATCCCGGTCGTTCCAGGACAGGGAGCTGTGGGGAGACGGGAGGCGTCCACACCAGGCGAGACACAACCAGGTGAGTCGCGGGGAGGCAGGTAGAGAAGCAGGCGGCCTCCCGCTCCCTCCGCCTGGACTCAGCCGGCTGTCCCTCCCTCGAGCCCCTGAGAGCGGGGAGCTCAGCAGGCTGCCTCTCTGAGCCTCAGACAGCCGCCAGGACGGCCCCGCCATCGCTGGGAAGCGGGGACGGAGGGGACGGAGGGGACGGAGGCCCCGAGGAGCCCTGTGCAGCCCGCGAGCCCCGCGCCCCGGCCCTCGAGGACAGCGCCCCGCAGGCCTCAGCGGACACGGCGGGCCAGGGCCGCGCCGCCGCCCGGAAGGCTGTCGGGGATCCGTGCCCGGGCTCAGGGCGCGTCTCCCCTCGGAGCGGCCCTCCCGCCCCGCTGCGGCCCTGCCCGCCGTCCTCCGAGGGCCTCCTCGTCTCCGCGGAGCCCCGTCAAAGCGCTCCCGCCCGAGCTCCCCGCGGAAGCGACGCACGGACCCCGGGGGCCTCGCGGGCCAGGGCGGCACAGACCGTCCTCCGCCGGCCGAGCGCCCGACGCGGCGCGCGTTGGACCGGCCGCTCCCGCCCAGGAGGGACGAGGCCTGGACGGGACAGCCCCGCGCGCACTGGGCTGAGGGGAACCGGATCGTCGCGGACGCCCGCGAGGCCCCAGCTTGCCGGCTCTCCGCGTCAGGCACGCCCCTCACGCCGGTCTGAACCTGCAGCCCCTTTCACCGGCTCCACACGGTGGCACCGCCACGCCTGACGCGGACGTCTGGGGCTTCCCCATTGGCTCAGGGGCGGGGGGCGGAGCGAGTGAGGAGGCGGGGCGAGCGGGGAGGCGCGGAGACAGAGGAGCCGGGGCTGCAGCCTGCAGCCTCACAGGGGAAGGCCAGAGAGCATAACTCTGAGTGACAGGCAGAGCGGGGAGGCGGGGCGAGGGGGGCGTGGCGAGCAGGGGGCGTGGCCACAGAGGAGGCGGGGCAGTCGAGCCGCCCTGGGAGGGGAGACAGCAGGAGCGCGAGGAGCAGTGTGAGCGGAGAGGCTGTGCCCCCTCGGGAGCAGAGCGTGTGAGGAGGCGTGGCCAACAGGACGACCCGTGGGGGCGGAGCCCAGGCTGGCCAACTGCCTGCTCACAAACTCCTGGAGCCGCGCCCCTCCCGCCCGCTGCCTGCTGGGAAATGGAGTCTTTTTTTACTGGAAACAGAGAAGCTGCGTGTCTCTGCCCCTTGGCCTTTGGGAAATGTGGTCCACAGTCGGACCTTCGGATCAGATGCCACAGCCCTCCATGCCAGAAAATCTCAAATGAACATGCTAGATCATTGATAACTCTATGTTTAATTTTTTCTAAGCAAAATTCACCTTGAGGTGGAAAGTGGCTCCACGAAGTTGAGTTTCGTCACCCAAAATAACTGCAGTATTTTCCGTATTCTGCCTGCAGGAACCAAAACACACTTGTTTGGGTAGGTTTCCCAGGTTTTCCCTGTAAATCGAGATGAGGCAGTAGGTACAGTCCCGGACAAAGACAGAAGAAAAGAGACAAATCCATTTCCGGCATCCACGACCTCTGACTCTGTCTTGACCCTAAAACAGAGGTTTTCAGCATATTGCTGCTTAGGAAGACAGAGGCTCGACACAGGAATGTGAACAGCAACAACCAGAGAAAGCTTTGTGTGCTCGCCCCTGAGGGCTTCCTCAGGGACCCCATGTGTTCTTAGATTTTTCCTAGGTAGGAGCCATCCTTCTTTGTCTCTTTGTATGCCCTGGGACTTTTGGCAGAAAACTTACCATTTGGAATATTATGACGTGACAACTAGGGAAATCATGTTCTCCCCCTCCCCAGCATTTCTGGGGGATGCTGACTGCAATCGATGGTGATAGTTTCTTTAGGGGATACTCTGATCCAACCCTGAAAGTTCTGTAGTGTTTGTCATGTGTGGCCACTGAACACTTGGATCTGTTAGCCTAAGGATCTTCTAGAGATCCTGAGTTCAGTGGGTCTTCGGATGTCCTCCTGGGGAAACAGGGCGAGGGAACACTGTATGTGACGGGGAGAGCGACTGTCTGCTTTGGTGTAGAGAAAGAGCGTGGCAGACTGCATCCAGTTCTCCTTTCATTCTGGCACACACAAGACTAGGTTTCCTAGCCCTCTTGGTTTTCGAATGGATGTGTGGCTACTTCTGCCCAAGGCATCACTTTTAGGCCAAAGGAGAAAGGAGGGTGTGTAAGGCCCCAGGTGCTCTTTGTGTCCTTCAGTGGCAATGGAAGAAGGCGTGAGTTTCAGATGGTGTAGCAACAAGGTCATGGGGTCTCCATCAGCCTTGCCCAACGAGACTTGGGAAGCAGGGTTCCCTTCACCCCGGCGACCAATGTTTGATGTAAATCTGAGGAGAAATACATCTTGAGTCATGGATTTCTTAATCATTGCATTTAATTTCTTACCAGAGCATTACCTAAGGTTGTCCTGAAGATTACGATGACCTACCCTCTCAGATTGTCTAAAAGGTGATTCTCCCAAAGCAGAATTTCGTGAATCTCATGTTGCTATGGTCAGAAGTCGTGTCTGCTGACGGCTGCTTGTCACATATCAGGGCCCTGCCAAGAGACTCTGAGTCTGATGGGGAGTATTGCATGTGGAAAGTGTATGGAAGTGTTCTGGAGAGATATCCCTATGGGAAGGTAGCAAAGCAGAGATGGTCGCAGGAGAAGCTGAAGCCCAAGCCTGCTGCCACTGGGTCTCAGCCAACCCTCAGGGATCTCTGGAGCTGGGACGGCCCTTTGGTGTTGTCCCAAATTGAGACAAGGGAACCAGGCTTCTTACTCTCTTATCTGCCAGACATGGGCCCCTGGCTGTCCCTGGGGAGGGCTGCATCCTCGGATTAGGCACTTTCCTACACTGTGGGAATGTCCTGTGAGGGACAGAGCTGTGAGCTGTCCTCAGCCAATATTCCCAGGAGCTGTGGGGTGGATGCCTTGGCCTTGAGCATGAGTCTGGGCTGAGTCTCAATGTTTCAACGGCACTTCTCCTTCACCGTGGTCTTCCTTCCCAACCCAGTTAACAATCTCCCCATGGGAGGATGTCCCTGGGAGGACTTATGTAGAGCTCTGCCTTTCCCTGTGATTGGCTGAGAGAAAGGCATGGGGGAAGACCAGAATCTCTCTCTCCAGCATTCAGACCCTCTTACCTGGGGGCTTCTGGAGAGCTCCAGAAGGGTTCCGACCTCGGCTGACAGTGCTGAAGTTGTTCCTGTAACAGTGGCCACGGATTTGCTGTAGTCGGGCGCTTGTAGTTAGGGAGAGTCCGATTCCCTCCAGAGAGCCAGAACAGTGTGCTCTCCAAGGTCTTGGCATCACAGGGACAGGCCTGGTAGACATCGAAACCCAGGGGCAGCTTGGCGAGTCGAGGGGCGTCCTCGTTGGTCTCCTCAAGGGTGAAAGAAAGGCCAGTCTATGCTGGTAATTCTTCCAGACACACCTAAGCCAGGGGGCAGCATTCAGGAGAATGGGCGAGTCATGCCATTCAGGGACAAATCCTAAACCAAGCCTAGGGAAAGGCAGGGTTCTGGACTCAGGTTACCCGTCCAGAGATGCTCCTTTCTTGGCAGATAGAGGGGGTGTGAACATGGTTCCCGGGGCTCTAGAACCCCCTGGCATGGCTCTCTCACTGTGATGAGGCAAATCGTGTCCAAATCAGCAAGACAGGTGTTCAGGGCACTGTGAGTAGGGGGAGACGGCTTTAGGCTGGATGGTATGGCTGTCAACTGGACAGATTTTTTGTTAGCTCCCATAAATGGAAGATGCATCTGTGCATGGACCACACGGCAAGATGTTCTCGAGGTCCGTGAGTGAGGAGTACAAACGCCGTCTCATCGACCACTTTGGAAAGACTGAGTTGAATCCCAACGTGGCCTTGTTTTCGCTTGCAGTGGAAGCCAAGATGCAAGCATCCATCCCCACCTTAGACCTGGAATAGTTTAAATGGCACCCAACTTACCAGTTCCTCAAACATTTTGAGCATTTCCTGTCAAGACCATATTCACCTGAGGCATTTCAAGGGACTCACATTGTTACTTTCTCTTCCCCTAAGTCAGCTTCTAGGAAGCCAGTTTTGGTAACTTCTGTGTGCCTTGAACAAGAAACATTTCATCCAGATTTGCTAATTTCTTTCCTCGTGGACTTCCACAACCTACTTCCAATTTGGAAACCCAAAGATGGGATGAATGGTGCCTCCTGTGTCCACAGCTGTACTCCCACAACAAACTAAATATTGCTACCTGCTGGGTCGGCTCTCAGGAGCACCCCAGTCCCGGAGGAGACTCTCTTGGGACACCCATGCCTTCATCCCAGCCCTGGGCTAGCCCTGGGACCTGCCACGACTCTTTCTCCTCCGAGGGACTGGACAGCCTTCCCCACCTTCCTCTGGCAAGTCTCTTTGCTGGGTGGCTGTGCCGCATCAGCAAAGACCTGGGCTGCCAGGGACCAGGATTGATCCTCAGCTTCCCGCTGTGCTGAGACGGCCTCCCTGGCAGAGCCCAGCCTGCCTGTGTCTGAGTGACACTTGCAGCCACCAGGAAGGAGGGGATAACTCAGAAGTGCCAAGCGCTTCACCCAGCCCTTGTCTTTCAGGCTCTTTCCAAGGGACGACATTGCAAAGGGTGGGTGGTCACGCTTTCGCTCCTGCTTCTGGACCCGGTGCTCCTGTTGAGCTCAGAGCAGTGTCTGTTTAGCACCCAGATGGGAAGCATTTCAGCATTTCCCTTGGTAAGGCTGTGTCCACGCACATCCACAGATCATCAGGTTACTGACATTCCCCGCAGGACCCCCAACTCACACCCTTCTTAGGCCTCCTCTTTCAAAGCTCCCAACAGGAAAGGCACACATCCCCATGACAGAACCACAGCACAAGACTGTGGAAAAGAACACAGCCAGCCGAGGGTCTGCACACTTGCTGGGCTCAGGCACAGCAACGACTTTAGGAAAATCACTAAAAATACTCCAGATTGTGTAAATTTGGGACTGTCTGACACCACGGGCCTGGGAAGCACACAGGCGCAGAAGTCACCCTCGGCAGCAGGGAGACTGTAGGGTCATTCCTGGTCAGGATGATGAATAGAAAGGCTGGGGGCATCTAGGGAATTTCTGCCCCAAGATAAAATTGTATGCAAAAGTGCAGAGATGCTGAAAATCCTAGCTCACAGGCAGCACTAGGTTTATGGAGGGAGACCTGGCTGAGGCCCTAAAAGCTGCATCCCACAGCTTTCCCCTTGGACAGGCAACAAGCAGGAAATGGTATTCGGAGTCAGGGACCAGAAGCCCAGGGGGATCCAGTCTAGGTCAGAGGTGAACAGGGAGCCCCTAGTGGGCCCGAGAAGGAAGAGTCCTGCCTGCCCATGGTCCATGTCCACAGGACCTTCCTCTGGCCTCATCCTCTCTATGTGCACGTTTTGAGCTTTTGACGGTATTTTCCCCACTTAGAGCTGAAGCCATTGCGGAGACTGAATCAGAAAACAAGGTCCTAATCTGTGTGCAAGAGAAACCGGGAAAATGTTCCCTCTTCCGGCAGAGTGTCAAAAGGCAGCCACTGTCCTGGGCAGGACGTGTGCTAGGGACAGGCACGTGCTACTTTGACAGACACACCCAGCTTAGTGGTTGTGGCTCTGGCTGAGAAAACGCCTCCAACCGCTTAGTCCCAAGAGGTCGGAGGGGCCATCTCTGCTCCTGGACAGGGTGAACCACACTGCAATGATCCTGTCCTCGGCGGGAGGGGCACTTGGGCAAGTCCTTCAGTAGCCAGGGAGGGGACTGGCACTTCTCCCTTCTCCACATAAACTGAGCCGCTCACTCTGGGAGATTTCTAAATTCGAGGAGGAATGTGAGTTTCTGGATCTGGTTTCCATGAGTGCTGCGAGCGAAAGACTCACACCTCCACTCCCAGGATTAGAAAGAAGCAACAATTTAATATAATACTCAAACGGAGCATTTACCATTGACAACAAAATATGGCCCCGCCAAATAGGGAAATAGGTGCTGGGCAAAAGGGGGGAGGGGGAAGAGGGGTTGGTGCCTTCTCTCGTGGCCAACAGGGGACCCCAAGAAACGGATCACAAAGTTCTCCTCATCAGAATCAGGGGAGGTGGCCCTGTGCACCCTGAGTGTCAATGCTGTGTCCCCGCTGTAGCTCAGCTGGTCTCAGGAGGGTCATCGACCACCACCACTGGGCCCTTGGTTGGGGGTCTGGTGTCTGGAGAAAGAGAGGCATTTCCTGAGCGACCTGCCCTGGAACCACAGTGCACACCCCATCCCGGCCCCCACTGCGCTCTGTGCTCCAGCCCTGTGCTCAGTGCTCAGTCAGCCAAGAGCACCCCATCTGTCCCTGACACAGGGGCTGATATTTAGCATCACCCACTTCACAGAGGAGGAAACCAGTCCCAGAAACGTGAGTGCAATCGCCCAGGACGGGACTGCTCAGCAGTGGAGCTGGAACCCAGGGCCAGCTGTCTGCCTCCCCAGGCCCACGCTCAGCCTGAATGTTTCCTGAGCCCATGGTTTCAGCCACTGCCGGTCTGGACACTCACTCTGGCCTGAGCGGTTCTTCTTGCCTTTGAAGAAGAGTCGAATCTTTCTGACCCAGTGGTATCGGGGCTCCAGCTGGCAGGACAGGCTGTAGCTACAGGACAGAGCGGAGCTGGGAGCTCTCAGGAGCCACACATCACATGTGCATCCTGGAGCCTGCCAGCAGCTGGGGTCGAAGGGCCCCAGGGGTCGCCATGCAATCGGATCAGGGGCTGACCATGGAGCAACGGCCATGGGCTCTGGAGCTGGTCAGCAGAGAGAGGCTGCCCTGCCCTCCCCCAACTCCTGACCCGACTCACCTCTCCTCCTTGCTCAGGGGCTCCACGGCCTGGAACCAGGCCCCAAAGTGCTCGTCGGGCTGCACGGTGTACAGATTTGCAGCCTCCTGGAGCAGCTCGATCTCGTCCATCAGTTTGAATTGCTAGGACAGAGCAAGCACAGGATGCCCACAGGGCCTGAGTGGGGGACCCTGCAGGGCTCGTGGAGGGGGTGAGGAAGGGGGCAAGGGGCCAGTCTGGGGCCTTTGCCCACTTGGGAACCCTCCCTCCCTGCGATTCCAGTCAGGGCTTGCCTGCTCTCACACTTGGCCCAAAATAGCTCCTCCTCCAGGAAGGAGTCTTTGATGCCAGCCCTTCCCCCACCCGCCAATGCCATAGGATCCCTAGCTCTGTATATCGAACTGTGCAAATAAATGTCCCAATCCAAATGGGGATTGGGCCAGAGGGGGTCCTGCCCACTGCGGGGGGGTCTCTGATTTCCAACCCCCACCCTCCCCACCGGGAGGCCGCAGCCGCTTACCTCATTCCATTTCCGACAGTTGAGCACATTGCCCTGGAAAGCAGACAGCCGCAGTCCATCAGAAACAGCCCCCTTGGGCCAGCACTAGCCCCCGTCCACACCTCTTGCAATGTTGCACTACTGCCAGTGGGCAGGCCCATCCAGAGCCCGGACTTGGACCTGGGCCAGTCTCTGGGCTCCAGAGCAGGGGGCGCAGAGCAACTGAGGCAACAGACCTTGTGACCCAACCCTCTCTGATGACACGTGGGGAGACTGAGGCCTCAGGCAGGAAGGGACAGCTCAGCCTCTGATGTGCTTCCTGACTGGGAGGGGCCCGACTTCTCTTCCCTCACTGGCAGGGCCAGAGGGAGAGGCTGAGTCCAGCTCAGACACCACCTCCTGCGGCCACACAGTCAGGCAGCTCTGAGCCTCAGCAGCCCAGGGAACCTGGACGGTGGCTTATGCAGAGCCTGCATCACCCACTGGGGAGATGGGCCTGACACCCTAACTCCCACACGAGGCTGGAGGCCCTGCTGAGAGGACCTTTGCCAAATGCAGAGAGCTCAGGGCTCAGGACAGGACTCTCTCCTCCCCACCCTCAGGAGCCTGAGCCCCCGGACCCACCTCCAGGCTCACTCACCTCCACATAATCCTCCATCGTAGCGTCCAGCAGCTCCAGGGAACGGAAGAACGTCACCAGGGAGGGGACGACACCCTGTGCCGCCATCGGGATGGGCATGGTGATGAGCTCCCGCTCTCAGGTGCCCCCATGAACCTTCCCCTGAAACCCCTCAGCCCAGCCTGCTGCCCACCCCACGCTCCCACACAGAGCAGCCTAGGATCGTCGGGACACCCCAACACACACAATTCCCTCCCCCGCTTCCGTCCAGGAACACCAAACTCCATCAGTCAAGTCCCAGGGCTGGCTGTTGGCCCCTCCCAGGGGCAGTGGCCCCTGCCCTTCCCCACCCCAAATCTGCCCTGCTGCCAGCCCTTCCAGGCCTCCTCCTGCTCACTGCCACTGCAGGCCCGTCATGCTTGGCAGCCACAGCAGATTCGCCTGAGGAGGAAGGCCCCTCTCCTGAGGGAGGTCTCCAGCTGGGAGGGGGAGCCCCCTCTCCTCTGACTCCTGGGCCCCTCCCCCACAGTCACCCTCACCTGCTGCCGCTGCCTCTCCTGGGCTCCCTGGCGGGCCCTCTCTGCAGTCTTTAACACGGAGGTCGCCTCCTGTCGGGGCCGAGGACAGGGTCAGTGCGCCCATACTCCCCTCCGCATGTCCCCCAAGGCCCCTGATCTCAGACCCTGGCCATCGGCTCCAGTCCCCTGCTGCCTCTGCTGCTCCCACCTCCAGGGTGCTCTGATTCTAGACCAGTCCTGGCTCCAGGACTCAGTCCTGTGTGACCTTGGGCCTGCCCAGGCCTCCCTGGCCCTCTTTCCTCAGCTGAAAAGTGTGAGGAGAACGTCACCTGCTTCCAGGAGTCTCCTGAGGACTCAGAGTCATCTGCGTGTCATCACTGCTCTCCCCTCACCTCTCGAGGAGGAGCCGGCACAAATCTCCTCCCGTTCCTGTCCTCCCTTGGATGGTAGCACCCCGCTGGGAGGCCTGCACCGCTGATCATTTCCCTCCACTTCCCAGAGGAGGAGACGGAGGCCCCCAGAGGGGCAGTGACTGGCTCAAGGACCCACTGGGAGAGGCCGCTCCCCGTGCCAGCTACAGGCCCTGTCCCCGCTGCCTTCACCCCAGCCCTGGCTCCAAATCTGACCAAGGCCCCGACCTCTGGACTCCAGGGGTGTGTCCAGACCCCAGCTGAACAGACAGGGAGGGGGAGGGCAGGGTGTCTTGGGGGACCTGGCCGAGTGGCCCCGGCCTGCCCCACCCTCACGGGGCTCTCTGACCCCCAGCCTGGGCCGAGCCTTGCCATAGCCTCACCTCCTAGGATCCCCTCGGGATGCCCCCCTCCCCTCTCCTTCTGGCCTCCTTCCAGATCTCCAGCCTCCAGGTTACCTGCACCAGCAGCTCCCTGCTCACGCGTTTCTCTCTCCTGACCCACTTCTTCCAGGTTCGAGAACTCTCCCTGCGGGGTGGGGAAAGAAAGAAAGAAAGAAAGCAAGCAAGAAAAACTGTGGGATGCTTGAAGGCAAGTCCCATTTATTTGAGAACCCAGCAGATCCAAACTGCCTGGGACCTGGATGAGGGATTTCTCTGGGGTGCTCTGAGCTCTAAGGTCCCCATGGGACTGCGGAGGGGCCTCTCCTCTTGTCCCTTGGGGCCTCCATTCCCAGATGTCCCAAACAGATCTCTTTGGAACAGTGTTGGTTTCAGCTGCATAGAGGCTTCTGTTGCTGCAAAGGAAACACCTGAGAATCTCCACCTGGGCTCAAGCCAGGATCTGGTCTGGAAGGAAATGAATCCCTGGGACGGAACTGCTGGCCGAAGGGCGCTGAGAGACTCAGAGACCCAGCACCCAGGTCAGTCCCTGTGCCCGGCATTCGCTGTCTCCCAGGTGGTCTCAGCTGACTTTGGGGGACATGCCGGCCCAAATCAGGCTGCCTGGGCCACCTCACCCTCATGGTGCTTGGCTGGAGAGCAGACCACCCACTACCCACCTGGAAACTTGTCCCCAGGTGTCTTGGAGACGGGCAATGGCAGGGCTCTGCAGGGCAGAAAGGATTGTGTGGAGGGAACAGAAGTTCCCGAGGCATCGGCACTCCTGGGGAAGCGAAGAGATGGAGCTGTGAGGGGGAGCTGAAGCTCTGCTGCCTCTGGTTTCTGTCCCCTCATGGACTTCCCCTGTCCTGGAGGAGACACATGTCCAGGGAAGCCAGGGAGGGCACACCTGCCACCCGACGAGTAACACTGCCAGGCGCAAGGATTTGTAGCTCAGCACAAGGGAGGAAGTGAGCTTGTCCCCACTGGGACCTCAAGTCAAGGTCAACGTGGCCCTGGCATGAGGGTCAAGGGACAGTCCAGGGACTAAGACCCCAGACTTCAATCCTGAGAGCAGAGAAACAAGAGGCAATTCTCACGCATCCAGACAGGGCGTGCCAAGGCTTACCTCAGCCACCCTGATCCACAGCTCAACCACCCTGGCCCTGTCCTGTGCTGTCATGCTCGCGTCCCCAAGGCAGGTGACGAGGATGCAATTGGCCACGGTGTTGTCGTGCATCACAGTGTCACGGACGGTGGGTGCCAGGTAGTCTCGTTCCCTGTTGTCGCGCTCGGACCAGATGGAGCCGAGGCAGTGGGCGGGCACCAACGTCTTGAACAGCTCCTGCAGAAGATTCGGAGTGTCACCCGGTCCTGCCGCACCCCAGCTCGGCGTCCACAGTCCCCCATAGGACCAGCAGGGTGAGATCAGAACTGGAGCTCAGGAAGCAGAGCATGTGGCCTGAGGCTTGTGGGAGTCCCTGGGTTTTGTCTGTGTCCACTGAATGCACCCAGTCCAGGATGACCCCGGACTCAGGACTGTGGGGAAGGGAGGGGACATTTGCTCCCAGCCCTGTCTCACTTCCTCCAAGCTCCAGAAGGCAGCCCACACATGCCCACCAGAAGGGCCATCATCCACCCATCCCAGTGCCCCTCGGGTCCCACTCCCCATTCCCATGCACATTCCCCCCGAGGCAGGGACAACCCCCAGCTTTGTTTGACTGTCTCCACTGGAGTCAATACACATCACCTTCCTGGTAAGTGCTGAGGCTGTCCGGGCCACCTGCGCAGATGGGGGATCCACCCAAGGACCTGGCAGCACTTCAGTGAGTGCCCATCCCCCACCAAAGGGCCAGACTCTGCCCACCTTCCACTCTCTCCCACCTCATTCATCGGCACAGCCACCCTGTACAGCAGGTGCTGAGTGTCCGTCTCTACCGTCCCCTGTTCGCTAGGGGACAGCGAAGGCTTGGGGAGAAAGAAAGCTGCCCAGGTCACAGTGTTGATAAGGGAGGGAGCAGGGATTTGGACCCAGATCATCGGAATCCCGAGCAGGGAATGGCAGGTGTGGGGCGGCTCATGGCACCGGGAAGGCAGGGGCCACCCACCCCGCGAGCTCCTCTGCTCACCGCAGCCATCCTCGTCAGCTGCTCTGCCACCAGCTGGGGAGGGAAGTCCAAGATGTTCGGCTTCTCCTCCCGCAGCTGGTCCTCGGTGGTCACGGCCCAGGGGCAGCTGGGCTCTGAAGCTGCCTTTAATGATGGCCCTTGCTCTGGTCCTGGAGTGGCTGACTCAGGGGCTGCTGGCTCCAGCTCTACCACACGTGGTGAGACTGGAGGTGCAGCTGGCTCCAGCCCGGGGGATGGCACTGGCTCTGGCTCTGGAAGTGGCAGGAGCTTTGGAGCTTGCTCTGGAGGAGGATAAAGAGAAAGTTTCACCCACACACCTGACAGTTTCTATGCCTTTCCAAAGATAGGAAGGGCTCCACTGCCTCTAAGGGAACGCTAGCCCATGAACCTCAACACAGACAGTCTTCCCAGACTCCAGTCCCCTCACCTTTCCGTTCAGCCTCAATGGCCTTGAGATGCTCCAGGTGGCCTGGCAGAAGGTAGGCATGGCCCTCCACGTGGGAGCCACCAAAGCTGACGTGCAGAGTGGCCAGCTGCAGGGTCCAAGAGGGAAACCGCAGGGGCTCCCTGCAATCCTGCCCTTGGCCCAGCCAGGTTCCCAGCAGGAAATAGATAGCACTGCGTGGAGGCAGATGGGCCAGAGAGTCAGTGGCCTGGCCTTTCCTTAAACACTGCCCTCCCAAGGCACTCATGTTAGCATCTGTGCCCCTGTGCCAGACCCTCCCCCTCCAGAGGAGGGCCCCATCCCAGCCCTGAGCCCTGGCTGGCTGTCCTGGCTGTGGCAGGCCTGCTCATCCAGCAGGCTGAACACAGAGTCTGTGAGAGTCTCTTGTTCCCACCGATACTCTCCTCCCCAAGGGTCTGGACACAGCCCACCCAAGCCCTGCATGAATGTGGGCCACTGGAATGAAGACTCCAGCAGACTTGGGAGCAGCTTGCTCACACACCTCCTACTATGGACCTGGCGGTGGTGCTCACAAGGGGTGGATGTGGAGAAAGGGAGGCAGGAGGGGCTGGGACTCTGCTGGGAGTGGGTCTCTAGTGAACAACGCAGCCCAGCCTCCCTTCCAATTCTCAAGGGGCCTGGGACCCATGCACAGCTCTCTTTGAGTCCAGTCCTGCCGGAGTGGAAGCCACCAGAACTCAGCCCTCCCATGGGAATCACAAGATGGGTGAGATGCAGGGTTCTCCCAGGCCTGACCCGGCCACAGCCTCCATCCTCTCCCTGCACCCTGTTTGCTAGAGACAGGAGGCCGTCCTTCTCGACCCAAAGACCACTCACTTTGGGAGGTGGTCCTGTCCTCCAGCATCCCGCACGCATTGGGCCAAGCTGCCTCCATGTGTCCCAAAGGGGATGAGGGCATCGCCCGGGATGGAGGGTAGATGGGACCTGTGAATGATGTCAAGTGTGACTGTCTGACTCTCAGATTAGAGGGGAGGGCCAGGGAGGCTGTCTGCTTCAGTCACTGAGTGACACTTAGTGTGTCCAGAAGTCCTGCTCAGAGTAGGTCCTTCATAGACATTGTTGAATGATCTCCAACCAGAACCACCCCGGGTGTCTGAGTGGGCCGGGTCCCCTCTGTGGCCCTAGAGATCCCTAAGTGGCTACACCAAGGACAAGCACCAGGACCAGCTGGATGGCATCTCAAACTCCTTGACAGGGTGCTCTCCAGGTGCTTTTCCAAACTCAAAAAGCCACAAGCCAGTGAAGGGAGAGGAAGACTACTTTCCGTGGGGGACAGAGAAATAATCACCACCAACAACCACAGCATGGCCCACCACCCTCTCTGCAGAGCCGGGCACCAGGGCAGCACCTGGAGGGCTGATCCCATTCATCCCTGGGAGAAGCCTAGCAAGTTCATCCTCTGCCACCCCACCTTTCAGAGGAGCCAACTCAGGCTCAGAGAGATGCGGTGACATTCCCAAGGCAAGACACACAGCTGGCAGTGGGCAGAGTCACCACTGTGCTGAGGAGGAGGTGGGCAGTCACCTGGGAAACAGCTGGTCCAGCACCTGGTGGGCTGTGCTGGAGCCTGAGTAGCTGCAGAGGGAGGTGATGACACTGCAGAGGACTCTGCTGGGGAAGGCTGGCAGCACAGTCTCTGAGAGCCTCTGCATCATGCCTGCCTGGAGGCCACGCATCCTGCAGGCCTCAGTGACAGACAGAGTGGACTCATCTTCACTCTGGGTGGGACGAGGAGGGACACAGAGTCAGGGTCACCACTGCGAACCACCAGTGTTATCGGGGTCTGCAGCTGACCCAGGAACTCCTAGCCCTTCCAGACATCTGCGACAGGAGAGCCAGGGGTCCCAACTCAGCAAAGTTCTGCGCTCTCAAAGTACAATCTGACTTTGGTCCTGCGAAGGATTCCACATTGATCTCCCTCAAGGCCATTTGCTTGCTGAGGGACAACAGAGCTCCCTCTGTGAAGAGCACCAGCCCAGTGAATCCTCAACAGACACCCCTCTCTAGAGAGGAGAACAGAGGCTTTGGCATGCCAAGTGGCTTCTCTAGGTCCTGTGGCTCAGAACTGAGAACCGCCCAAAGTGAGGGCTGAGGGACATCCCCTCTAACTGCCTGAGGCTTCATCAGACCCTGACCCGGAGGGAAATGTTATGTGGCCACCTCACCCCTCCCAGGTCTGGAAACAGTGTACAGGGCAGTGACACGTTCTGAGAATCCCTTTGACTTCCAAACACGCTGATGGTTATTTCTTTTACATTAAAGGGAGTTTGGAGACCCTCGTTATCAAGGTTTCATTTTCAAAAAAAGGCAAAATTCAAAGATACTCAGGGCCTATTGGGAAGCGACAACGACAGCAACGTTTTCTCTAATCTTCCTAGGAAAATGCAAAGAGTGCCCTCCTACCCTCCTATGCAGCTGATGGGGAGGAGCGGAAGTCCAGATTCCTTTGGGAATGGGACTGTGGGACATTCATGGGGGACAGCCCTGTTAGGGTCCCAGGAGAACGGCAATTTGAGGTTGGATTCTGGGCCTGCCCTGGTCATCTCAGGGGCCTGGGTGGGAAGACCCCTCCGTGCCCACTCTCACCTCAGAGCTGCCCTGGTTATTGATGATGGCGCGGTGCAGCTGGTCCCTGTCCAGGGAGATGGAGTACCCGAAGCCATCCGCCAGCTCTTCCACCACCTCCTGCGTGCAGCTCTGCAAAGACAGTGCCCGAGAGCCGGGCCGGGATGTCTCAGGCACCTGCCTCGACTTGGCCACAGGAGGAAACCCCCGCACAGATCAGGTACCGAGCAGCATCTGCCTAGACCTCTAGCCAGGGAGGGAATGAGATGACACCTGGAGGGCTCGGGACTAACCTATGGGTAGAGGAGCTTGGTTCCCAGCACCCACTCTCCCATCCTGCTGGCCACCACCTAGGCTGGGAACACGACACACTGCCAGGCTTCCAACACCGAGCAAATGGCTCCTGCCCAGGGTGGGTCCCCGCTCAGCACCGCCGTCCCTCTCTCACTCCCCTCCGACACACAAGGAGGCTCAAATTGTTGTGCGGGTGGCATCCAGTTGTGGCCTAACCCTGTTGGCTTTCCCTGTGTTACCTGAGTCCTCCTCCTGCCAATTGGACAGAGGTGGTGCAGGTGAGGGGCAAGTCAGTGTCTATAGTGACTGAAAAGGCTCTTTTTCTTGGCCTTCCTGAAGCCAGAGCCTCCACAACTCGGGAGACAGCAGGAGAACATCCTCTTGTCTTCAGTGTCGCCACTCAAGTGGGCTCGATAGGATGCTATGTCTAGATTGTGGGCGCCTGGAGACCAGTGTGCTAAGTTGTGTTGGGGTCTGTCTCCAAGGAAGTGAGGTCACTTCCTCAAGTTTCCCTTACCTGGGCCCCTTCCTTCAATCACACCCACCAAAAACCTCTCTGGGATCTTGGCTGCTCACCCTCCTTGCCCATGTCACCTCCAGAACTGTACACAAATAGCCAGCACAGATCCCAACACAGGACCTTGTGATGGAACCAAGGTTCCAGCTTGAGGACATGCAGCTGAGTTCCGACCTCTTTTTTCCTACAAGCTCTGTGTCCTGGAAATGCCCATGGGCCTCCCAGGGCCTCCTCAATCACCCAACCTGCACGATGGGGGCGAGGCCAGAAATAGCTCCCTCAGGACGTCCTCAGGTGTAGAAGAGACAATAGCGACAACACCTGTGGTCTGGTTTGCATGTGTCTGATGCACACACTTAGAGATGAAAGAATGACAAGAAGGGGTGGGATGTAGTGTGGAGTACCCCTCAAAACAGGACTGGGTTCCAGCTGTGTGACCTTGAGAAAGTCACTGCCCCTCTGGGCCTCATTCCCAGGTCTGCACCTTTAAGAGGTGGAAATTAGGGGAAATTCAGATACTTCCATTCACTGGCATGAAACCTTGCACGGTCTCCTGTTTGACAGAATCAGACCCAAGTGCCTCGTGTCGGCCTATGTGGTGGGCAGCCTCCACCATGGCTCCTGGTGCTCACTGTCTTCTGCTGTGCGCGTCCTTGTGGAACACACAGTGGTCAGAAACTGGCTTCTGAACAGAATGCAGCCAAGGTGATGGGATGGCACGCAACCCAGGGTTAAGAATAAAAAGCCTGGCCCTTCCTTCTTACTCATTTTCTCCAGCCCCCTCCCTCTTTCCCTCCTCCTGTTTCCATCTTTCTGTCTCTCTCTCTGCCTCTTAATTCTCTGGAACTGGGGGAGCAAGTGTGCATGTTTTCAGTTGCCCTATGAAGAGGCTCCATAGGAGAGAATGGAGGGAATGATCGGCCAACAGACACGCAGGATCTCAGATTTTCAGTCCAAACAAAACCCATCAACACGCATGTGACTGAACTTGGGACCAAACCCTCCCCAAGTCGAGCCCCAGTAGAGACACAGGCCCTGCTTCAGAGAGACCTTGAGGCAGAAGCACCCAGCCGAGCCGTGCCCTCTTCCTGGCACACAGAATTTGTGAGATGTTAAGGATTTGTACTTTTTGGGTGCAACCTCTTGGAGCAATGTCGTCAGAGAGCGATGGCAAAAAGCACAGCCTACCAGTTCCCACCACATGGCCCTGCCGTGCCCCCATCTGCCCTCCACTCCCTTCTCAGGCTCCTTCTCGCCACACCCCCACCCTCTGCCCTTCTCTGGTCACACTCACTTCTTCCTGTGAGTCTCTGCACCAGCGGTGCCTTCTCCCTGACTCTCAAACTGTTCCCAGACACAGGCCGGCGTGCCTCTCATCTGTCACTCTGCTCACAGCAAATGTCACTTCTGTGAGGCCTTTCAGAGCCTCCCAGGCACAGGCTCCACTGTCACAGGTCTCCCACCTGCAAGGGCATATCATCATGTCCTCCTTCTTGGTCTCATCTGGATAAAGTGAGTCCATGAAGGAGGGCTTTCTGCTTGGCGGACGAGGAGGCAGCTTCTTCCGGTTTCCTCAGGATCATGACTGTCTCTTCTGGGCTGAATGTTTCCCCTCCCAAGTCCATTGTGAAAGGAAATTCTCATTCCCTTGCTTTCAAGGGTCTGGTTTCCCCAAGAACTCAGGGAGACTGGCCTCTCCCTGGAATGCGGCACCAGCCCCTACACCCAAAGCCAGAAAATTAGCACCCAGCTTGAAACACCACCAGATCCTGAAGTCAGTTCCTGCTGAGGCCTCCCATCCACTTTGTAATCCCATGGGAACTCCTGAGCTCACCTTTCCCCTCACACCCAGCTCCCAGCCTGCCCTTGGCTTCTTAGAGGAACAGTGGGATTTCCCAGAAGCACTCCCAGACTGGGCAAGAAATGTTTTGAAATGTTCTCCATGTATTTTCCAGGACATGGGATATGGGGAGAAGTCATTTTGGTTGTGTATGTGCAAGAGTTTTGATGCAAATAGCATCTTTTTCAGACAGAGATCAAAGAGTGGGGCTACTGGGTATAACAAGAAAATGGATACACTGAGCCAACGTCTTCATGGTGTGAAGTCATAGGGAGCAAAGAACATGGTTGAGAGCAGAGAATATGGAGCCACAACTTATGTTCAAATTCCAGCTCAATCACTTCCTTGATATTGGTAGAGGGCAAGTTATTCACCTCATCGGTGCCTCCCTTTCTTCATCTGTTGTCGGCAAGAATGATAAGCGTACCTAATTTGTGAGAATACGGAGAGTATTAAAGGAGTTAATGATTCAAAACGCTTGCAACATCCAGCACATTGCATGCCCTGTACGCATACATTATGAATGAAATGCAAATGTTCTTCTGACGCTATCTGTTTGCTCCAGACGGGAGACTAGGGGCTGGAAGGAGGTAGACAGCACTCCCTGAGACAGCACGTATCGATGAATGAACAACACTGTTGAAGGCATTACCAATGGCACATCCACCTCCCTATGGACATTCCCAGGCACAATCACACCCAAGCATCCCTCCTCTGTCCTGCATCATCTTCTGGGATTCTATCCAGGAATCACGGGGGCTTCTTGAACCCTGGGACCCACACCCACTACAGGTTCTCTTCTCTCTGGCAGCAAACCCCAGGCCTTGTCCTAATGGCTGCAGCCCACAGGCTCTTCACTCTGATCCTTTTCTTCACTTGAGGGAGAAGTGCCATCCCCAGAGCTGGGCACACACAGTGTGAGCCTTGGAGGGAATGTCTCCCTGGCCGGTGGCAGGTGGAAGAGCACCGTGAAGGAGTGGGATTTGGGGAGAGTCCTCCAGGTGTGGTCAGCCAGGGCATTTTTCAGCAAGGACTTGTCTGGTTGGTGGACCTTGGTGGCGAAAGAGTGGCGGGGGCAGCATGTTTCAGAGGTCCTGGCACAAGACGATCCATAGGATGGTCTTCAAGTCAGAATCAGCCTAATGAGGTCCAGCTCAATCCACGTTCATCTGTTCCCTGACTGGCTCACTAATCCAGGAGTGATTTACAAGAGTGATATTCGTGTTCTAGCATCTTTTCATTGATTGGCAGGAGCTATTATTCTTTACAAAACTTGTATATTTTTACATAGGAAAGGAAAGGTGAGTTCTGTAACAACGCTTCTTACAAAGTTCTCCCTAATGTATTGAATCACTAACAGAATCCACCGCTGGGAACCTCTCGAAAGATCCTGATCTTTACTCTCTGGTGTTAGATCTTCCTGGTTGGTAAATTCTCTTGACTCCTGGCTGCTTTCCTGAGGTTCGTCCACTTAGGACAATGTAGGACTGCAACCTCTTGCCACTTGAGAAGAGTAGTGCAACTCTATGATGACGTTGGTCTTGTTTTCTATGTGTGTGTGTGTGTGTTTGTGTGTGTGTGTGTGTATGAGACTGTTTTCTGCATCTTGCCATGCATTCAGATCGACTCCTTTCCTTGGAAAAATTGTCCCTAACCACGTTCTCTGGGCTTTATTCTCATGGCTTGAACAGTGCTGTACAACAGTAGAATTTCTCAATCTGTCTTATGGAATTTAATTTTTTTTAGTAGCCACATTTAAAAAAGTAAAAATAAACAGGTGAAACTAATTTTAATAGTATATTTAAACCCATTATAACCAAGCTATTACCATTTGTCCATGCAATCTATATAAAAATTAACAATGAAATAGTTCACATTCTTTTTTGTTTTAATTGGGATCTACTAATCCATTTAGAGCACAGTCTTCATTCGTCAGTTGTATATTTTCTCATCTGCAGTATCTGTGTTGAGATACTATAATGCTCACAGAGGTAACATAAGATTCACTTATCTAAGGAGCTCCAAGCTTATCAAAGTTTCCCACTGAACAAGCATGTCAGATGAATGATGAAAAGCCCCTATTGGTCTAGTAAGAAAGGAGTCAGTGTGGCCTTACAAGGGAACAACCCATAGAATGGTGAGGGCAGATGGAGCATGGGGTTTTCTGAGGAGGTGTTTGCAGGTGAGGCCACAGAAACACATAAGGTAGATGACCTTTTCTTACTGGTTCATGTCAAAAGGGAAGGAGAAGAGACAGCAATTTCTCTGTGAAATATCAGGCAAGTTAAGGGACCCTGAATATGTATGAAGGAAAAAGAAATGTGGGGAACATTGAAAACAGGCTTTGTGGAAAATCAAGGCATAAATATGCCAATCCATAAAAGAAATTAGAATTTCCAGGCATTAGGGATGCTTCCCAGTTGATGCAGCTGATTTTGCATTTACACTGGTACCAAAAAAATCCTGTTTTGTCATAAGATCATAAGATTGGCAGCAGCTAAGGCCTGGCTGATAATCAGGATCTTCTGGGGTTGAAATTTTACAAGACACATATGATGAGCAGTAAGAAATTTTGGACGGCTCCAAGGGAATTACTGAGATCACAGACCACAGATTGCAGGAATGGCTGGGTAGGAGAAGAGAAATTAAGCTGAGAACACGGTGATGTGGCATCACTTCCGATCTTGAGGAATGGGTATCTGTTGTATGAGTGTTTGACCAAAATCCGGCCATCAGGGATTTGTGTGGGTTAATACGTTTCTGAATTATTTATTTTTGAACATGATCCTTTGGGTTGATGGAAACATGTGGGACAGGGGAGTCAGTCACTCAGAGTTGGGCAGATGACAATTTCACAACTGGTTCAAGCTCTAAAGGAGCTATGAACACCAGCTGGTCAATGGGAGACACTATCTGCACAACAGATCCTTAGCAAAGCACATATGTTTATAATATCCAAAGGACTCTTACAATCCAATAGTTTAAGAAGACAAGTGACACTTCCCTGCTTACTAGGAGACAGCAGTTCAGGCATGTGATGAGCACCAGGAGTCCTGCCAAGCAGATGAGGACGATGGCCCAGAAGGGGAGGTCTGGGGAGACAAATGTTGGGCTGAGCCACCTCCTGCTATTCTCCCAGGGCTTCTGCTGTTGCCCACTGTGCTCAGCAGTCCTTCACATGGTCTGGCCACCTTTCATCATCAGCCAAGACCCTGTGTGCAAGGTGCCCTTTGATGAGGCACAGCATTGAGATATGAAGCACAAGCCCCACCTGGGCTAGGACTTCCTTGAGACTCACTCGAATTCTCAGTCAAGGCATCACTTCTGTTGGCAAAGTACCCTGGAAGTCAATAAAATGGAGAATACATGTGAATGTGTTTTACTTTTTTAAATAAAATTTTTGAAACAGGTAGAAAAGGAGAACAATATTGGAAACATCCATGACCTGATTTAACAATGTAAACTTCATCCAGTTAAACCATGTTTCATCCAATGTGTAAATTATTCAGACCTGCCACCCATGCTTTCTCCCATATTTTCACTGGAATATTAAAGTCAAGTAGACATCCTGATATTTCACCCCATTTCAGTTTGCATATCTGAAAAATTAGGACACTTTGCTACATAATCCAAGGCCATGATCACGTTACAAGAGTGTAACAAATTAAATCAAATTTATACCTCTGGGCACAGAGGACTGAAATTGCACCAGGCCATCTTATGATGGTGAGGGGGAGCATGGGCCATCACTTGGCAAGACCATGGGTAAATTTGTAAATTCCCTCTCAAATGATTTCTTCCCTGTCTAGAAGCACATTCCTCCCCTTCTCCTTTACCATGTGTTTCATACTCATATGCCAGGATTCACCTACAGTGGAATTTCCTTCAGGATGTCTTCTCTGATTACCAATCCCAAGTATGGAATGGCTCGCATCAAATCATTTATAACTTTCAATCATCTGTTCCTGTTATTGCCAACTACGCCATCTACTCTAGGGGGTAGAGACACAGAGCACTCATTGGGCACCGGGGGAGGGTTGCAGGTCCCCCTACTTGTGCAACCTCTCTCCAGGTCACTTCTTAGAGATGTGTTGTCCAATATGGAGTGGCAAATGCCTTTTTACATTAAAATTAATTCTAATTAAATAAAATTAAAAGTCTAGTACCTCAGTAACATTAAAAATCAGTACCCATAAAAACCAATGACAATGCCGCCCTTCAAGTACTCAATAGTCACATGTGGCCTGACAAATGGAAATGGCGAGCAATAGGATATATTGGAGTATATGAGGAAGCCATTTGGTGTAAACCTAATCGGCCTGACTTTCTTTCTCCACAGGGGCCTGACACGGTCATCAAGCATGCATTGCATATCTGCTTTAAACATTTCCTATGGCAAGAACAAATGCCCTTAAGATAAAGGTGCAACTTCCCCCAACACTGGCGTTTCCTTAAGGATAAGCATCTTTCCTTAGGCTAGGAGCTGATTGTTGTGCTCATCTTTGACCACCCAGCTCACCTGTGACCACTCAGCTCAAAACAACAGACCTGCCATTCTGCTGTGTCCACTGAGACAGCAGACCTACCTGCTGTGTCCATCAATCGCTGTGCCGACAGAGCAGTCTCGTGACCATTGTAAAAGGGACATTTCAATCACATGTGAAACATCCTGTTTGGGGGTATATAACCGCTCTGTACACCCCACTTCTTTGGTGCCCTTCCTTCCACTGGGAAGAAAGGCCCTGAACCATGGTCCTCACATTTTAGCTCAGAATAAACTCACCCAAATTTTCATTTATAGATTGGTTACGGATTATTTTCGTCAACATTTCCTGGCATAGTCGTGGCAGGATGTCAAAGAAACCCAAGGGAGACCACTGGAAATCTACACTGAACCAGCATTTGGTACCAATAGGGGCCCATTGAGCCCCCCTGGATCACTGCATTCTTCAGGTGACCCTGGTGAATTCTCCTGAAACCCAGACCTCCTGATTTTATGTTGACAGTCCAAGAGCTTACATGAGCTCGTTAAGGTCTTAAGACTATTTGTCTTAAGGGGTACCGGTACATACCCTCGGTAAGAGGAACCTAGGAGGAATTTGCTAGGCCAGAGCAGCCTTGAGGAACTTTGGAGTGAATGGGGAAGGCTGACCTTTTTAATTTGGCTTTAAAATTGGAAAGAATTGCATCTGTAAAGTCTGAACAAACTGCTTGATAGAGAAATGAGAGGCTGCAGGGGTTCAGCTCTGAAGAAAAGGGACTCCTGCTCCTCCTGGCCTTTACCAAAAGGAGTCCTTAGGTGACTAAGGGCCTCAGCAGGAGTGTCAGAGGATCAATCCTCAAGAAGTGCAGCGGTCCCATAGGGAACTCTATTATCATTCACGTTACCTAGTTATGGGCCACTCCTTCCTCCCCATGTCATCCTGCCACCACCAGCCGCAAGCCAAGCCTGCAAGAGTGAGAAGAGCCAGCTGCGGCCGCCCACCCAACCCCGGGGAGAGCCCCGTGGAGACCGGTCACCCTGACCCCAGTGGGAGCCCGGCTGTGACATTCAGTGATGATTGGCGTGTGTGGTTTTAGCCTCCGAGCTGTGGGGAGATGGGATGCAGCTACAGACAAGAACCCACGGTGAGGGCCTGGTGCTGGAACAGCCCCATCTTCACCCCAAAAAGGGGGGACAGTGCTGTTTGCAGGACGCTGCCCTGAGACTTGGTTTGAGGCATTTTCTGAAGGGCCCAAATCGTCTGACCTCTTAAGCCCTCTCTGAGGATGTGCTATCTCCCCAGGTGTCTGTGACTTTGTCCTCATGCTCCGTGCTAATTCTGCACTTTTCCCCCGTGTTCAGGCTCCCTCATTTTTTGCCGAGCCAGGTCATGTTGGGGTGGCCATCTGCTGCCTGTGGGGAGGATTTTGGGGCCTCATCCCAGCCCTGCAGGAGAGCTCGGCGAAGGGTCTGCAGCATCCCGGGCACAGCCGAGGATGCAGTGATGACTCCTGGCACCAGCCACTCTGAATTAGAGAGAAATGCGTGTTGTGCAGGTAGTGACTTAGCAATAAGTTTAACGAAGTGTGTTTGCCTCTGACTCTTCGAGGCGGAGTCTGAGGGAGGCTGTAGCTCCTGGAAGGTGATCCCAGAGGCAGGGGGACCAGGTAAAGACGGGGAGGCAGAAGCTCTGTGGGGCTGTGAGTTGAGTGGTGGCCCCCACAGGCCCTGGGCCTCCATCCCTCATGCCTGCTGACTGGCATGTGGACCACCCGCCTCTCAGCACCATCACCCAAACAGCCGCAGGGAGCCACGGGCAGCGAGGTCCCCGGTGGCAGGATGTGACTCCCCACTCCTGGGCTGTGGTCCTGCCTGTGGCCAGCGAGCTAGTTGGAGAAGCTGTCCCTGCCTCAGTGGCTGGAGCTGCCAGTCCCCACCACTGGGGTTGCAGTCGCCTTCGCTGACTCGAGGGGCCCAGCTCCACGGTGTCAGCTCTGGTCTCCAGAGGACAGCTGACCCTCTCTGCACACTGACCAGCCACGCTTCACCTCCACCTAGCTCACTGAAGACCACCCTCTGTGGGCCAGGACCTCAGTAGGGAGCCTGGGCCAGCACAGCCGTGTCACCAGCCCTCATCACCACCTACCCTGTGCCAGTCCTTGTGGGTCCACCCGCCCCGTTTCCCTGGGTCCTGATGGTTTGTGTTCTCGGGGTTTAATCTGTTTGCAGGATTTCTGTCTGGCATTGTGCTGGGATCTGACCCTGGTCATTATTCTAGAAGAGCGGGGGGAGACCAGCCGAGGTGAGGAGGACGATGCTTACACAAGGCCTGGGAGGCCTGGCATGACCTCTGGCCTCCAGGTAAGGGGGCCTCTGTCCTCTGTCAGGGAGAGGGACTGCCCCTTCCAGCTCAGAGAGCCCAGGACTCCAGGGGCGCCTGTCTGAACCTCCCTGACCAGGCTCCGGGCACCCTCACTGCCTGTGGGTACTGACCGCGATGTGGAGGGCCGTGAGGGCCCACAGCTACCACCCCGTGGATCAGCCACACGCTGGCCATGCCAGGGGAGCAGCTGCAGCTGTTCAGCCTTCACGGCAGGCCCCCAGGGATGCCATGCTCTGTCTTCAAGGCTCTGCAGCTGCCTTCCACAGTCTTTCACCATGCAGCCCCTTCA
Organism: Equus asinus; assembly: GCF_041296235.1. Lineage (NCBI taxonomy): Eukaryota > Metazoa > Chordata > Mammalia > Perissodactyla > Equidae > Equus > Equus asinus. Next base: position 86,301 of record NW_027225319.1, on the reverse strand, counting down.
CCTGCCCAGCCGTCTACATCACCAGGAAACCCAGGCTCCCCTCCCACTCCCTCCACCGAGATTCTCTGTAAATGGGATGTCAGCTATGACGGGGTGATCACCACCTCACCTTCCAGGGGCCAGGGCCCTGCCAGCCCCTGAGCAGGGTGCCCACCTGCACAGTCCCTTCCTGGGGCTCTGCCCTCAGTGCTCCACCCCAGAATCTGGGCTGAGACGATGCCTTCTAGAGAGGCGACCCCAGGGAGCAAAGGTGAGAAGAGAGCCAACAAGGTCCTCATTTCTACCGGAAGGGAATCATCCAGTCATCCAGATGATTCTGGAATGACCTGGAACCATCTATAGCTGCTGGTGCCTCCTTCTTGCCTTCTCAGACCAAACTTCCTTCTGTCTGTCCCTGTGGCCTGAGCCACTTGCAGCTCCTCACTGGCCCCTCCACTGCCCGTTACTGAGCCTCGTGCGGTGCGTCACCTACAGACCAAACTTGTCACATGCCACCACCTACAGACCAAGCTCGTCACATGCCACCACAGCTCTCACAGACCAGGAGACCAGAGAAGACGTGAGGTAAGCTCCTGCAACAGACTCTGTGGCCCTCTGATAAACACACAGGCCATTAGGAGGCTGTTCTCCTTGCTCCTGCCAGCAGCAGGGGAAGTAGGTGGCATGAGGGGCCTCGAAAATATGTCCACAGGGGAGCTACTGTAGGGAAAAAAGGGTCACCACCAACAAACCCCATCCAGTCCAATCGGCTTTGTGGCCAGGAAGCCAGGGGGACCTTCTCTGCCCTGGGCCCTCGTCCCAGGGAGGCAGCCCTGGCAGCGTCCTTATTGTCCCCGGCTCCTGGGACCGGGACTCTCGAGGTGCCCATACCAGGGTGGTTTGCATGGCCAGGAGCAGATGTTTCCCTCTGGGCCCTCTGGGGCTCAGGATGACCCCGCCCTGCAGGTGGCAGGAAGGGGGCCCGGTGGCTGGAGCCAATCTGGTTCTAACTTTCCATTCCTGTTTTCATTGGCAAAGGGCCCCAGCTAATGTGACAGAGGAACTCCACTCAGATGAAGGAAGATGGCTGGGTCCTGGCTGCTTTGCAGTCTGCTCAGGTCAACACACATTTATTGAGTTCCTACTGCATTTTCTTGGGTCACTTGGGAGATTTTATTGAGTACCTACTGTGTGCTCAGCACTCTCCTATGTGCTGGGGATGCGACCTTGAGCAAAGGTGTCAGTTTAGGTCCTTCGGGAAGCCAGCAACAAGACAGAGTTACACGTGCAAGAAATGTGATGGAAAATGTCTGTAATAAGTGGACAGGGAGCATGAGCAAGCATGGAGAGGCGCCAGCCCACAGAGGAGGTGGGCAGGAGGTGGGCAGGGAGCCTCGGCCAGTCTGCTGGGTGCTCCAGGGCAAAGCCTGTCATAGCCGAAGTTCCCGAAGGCACTGCAGCTGGAGGCTGTCAGCTTCTCTGGAAAGGTGATCTGAGCAGCCCACCTCCACGGCGAGATGGGTGCAGCTGGCATCTTGTTGGGGGATGCAGGGGACAGACAACACAGCAAGCAGCAGTCGCACTCCCCTTCTAATACAGAGACCCAGGGACAGTGTCTTAAAGGAAGGAAACATGCTCATTCTTCCCTCCACTGCTGAGGACAGGATGTGGTGGTAAAACACCTTGAGCCACGTGGGTGAGAGAAATAGGGAGAGCCAGAGAGGAGCCCGGGTCCCTGAAAGACTGCGAGGAGCAGAGTCGCCACGCCAGCCCTGCACTGCCTACCTGCAGGCTGCATGCGGGAGAAATGGACTTCCCTCTGCTCACGCCACTGCTGTTCCACGCACCTGGACCCTGAATATGGGGATCCCATCTCTTTGTCCAGAACAGGACATTGTCCAACAAATAGCGGCTGGAGAAAGATCGGATCAGGCCGCAGGCCCCCACCTCAGCAGGGGAGGTTAGTTGGGGGTGGGGGAAGCAGATGGAGGAACTCCCTTTGGGTATGATGACTTTTTCTATTGATAAAATATGTATAATGTAAAATTGACCATTTTAACCATTTTAAGTGTATGGTTCAGTGGCATTAAGTACGTTCACATTATTGTACAACTATCACCACCATCTGTCTCCAGAAATTTTTCATCTTTTCAAACTGAAACTCTGTACCCAGTGAACACTAACTCCCCATCCCCCATCTGCCGGCCCCTGGCAGCCACCCTTCCACTTTCTGTCCCTATGAATTTACCTATTCCAGGGACCTCATATATGTGGAATCCCACAGAGTTTGTCTCCTTGTGTCTGGCTCGTTTCACTCAGCATGATGTCCTCAAGGTTCACCCACGTTGTTGCAGGTGTCGGTGTTCCCTTTTGAAGGCTGAATAACGTTCCATTGTAGGCACATGTCACATTTTGTCTATCCACTCACCTGTCGATGACGCTTGGGTGATTTCTACCTTTTGGCTATTGGGATAATGCTGCTGTGAACACAAGGGTACAAATATCTGTTTGAATCCCTGCTTTTGGTTGTTTGGAGAATCTATGTGTATGCCCAGCAGTGGAATTACTGGATGACATGTTAATTCTACACGTGACTTTTAATGAGTTATGAATATAGTGTCTCAGGATGAGAGCTCTAAGACTAAGTTGAAAAGACAACATTCCGGGGAAGCCTGTGAGAGAAGCTGGTACACCTGGAGGAAGGTGGTCCTGGGCAGCCCTTTATAATGAGCTCATCCTCCCACCTACCAGCAGGTGCAGGCCCCCACATCCCTACCCCAGCTGCCCCCAAATCTGCTCCCCACATTACCCACAGCTGCCCTCGGCCTCAGCCCACCTGCCCAGCTCCCACAGGTTACAGGGAACTGCTAGGGTCCTCTTCGTCCAGGCTGTCACCCCACATGACCCCTCAGTGCACATGCATGCTTTCATCTGGTACCCAACCAGTGAAACAGCACGTGTTGTGACCAGGCTCCAGTGTCCCCTTCATGGGCCATGGATAGGTTGTCACAGGTAAACAACCACAGGTGACTTGCTATACCTTCTGACTGAAATGTAAACCCCCAGTGGGTGTGTATGTGGATGTTTCCAGAGGAGTCCTCAGCTTCCTCCTAGTTTCAGGCTTTATCACTCAAAAGAAACCCCCACAAGCAGAAACCCAATGTCCTCTTCACCACTCTGCACCCGGGCACTGGACGCTGTCTGCTCACTCGGCTGCCTCCTTGCCTCGGCTAGCTCTGTCTTCCCTCCCTGGACCCCCCAGCTCCTGCTCACTTGGCATATTCGGATCTTATTAATCCTTCAAGGGAAACTCCTCCTGAATTTGCCTGGGTCCTTCCCAATTTGGAGAGATCCCATGGTACCACGGTAGCGTGTCCCCCTTCCTGCCTTCTGTTCTGAGGCACAGACCAGCAGTTGGTTCTCAGAGCACCCTGCCTGCGCCAGGAGCCTCGGTGCTGCCTGTGGATAGACTGATCGACAGAAGTGTTAGAAACGCAAATTCCTGGGTCCTGCCCCAGACCTCCTGACTCAGGAACTCTGCCCCCAAATTCTGCCCCGGGGTGAGCCGGCAATCTGTTTCACTGGCAGGGAGAGTTCCAATTTGAACCTCGTTGGGCTCTGGGAGGACCGAATGAATCAACGCTCGAGGATCGGCAGCAACAGATTCTCACAGGTCTCACCTTCCTCCTTTCTCTCCTTTTTTAATTGAGGTATAGTTTACAGCAAAGTGCACAAACTTAGGGTACAACGTGTTGCCTTTTTACAAACGTGTACCCCGCAGTAGCCACAGCCCAGATGAGAATCTAAAACATTCCCAGCAGCCCGGAAGGCTCCCTCACGCCTCCTCCCAGCCAACAACCCCCCAGGAAGCCACTACCCTGATTCCATCACCATTGATTAGTTTGACCTGTTTGCGACCTGCGTGTAAATGGAGTCATGCAGTTGGCACTCTTTGTGTGTCTGCATGCTCTTGTCCCACTTTGTGACATTCGTCCAAGTTGCCGCGTGAGGGAGGATTCGCTCTTTTTCTTTGCTGCGTGGTGTCTCCTGGTGTGAACACAGCACACTCTGTCCAGGCTGCTGTGCGGAGGGCTTGTTTACGGTGGTTGTAGAATGTGGTGGCATCGTTTGCGTGGACATAAGCACCTGTTTCGCCTGGATGCCAGACCCCTTCCCGCGCATTCTGAGCCCTGCTCCAAGCTCTGCGAGGGCGCGGTGTCCTCCTCTGTCCCTCTGCGGCCTCCTCCGAGCTCTGCGAGGGCACGGTGCTCTCCTCTGTCCCTCTGCAGCCTGATGGGCAGTGCTTCCTGGGAGCCAAGTCCCCGCAGGGCCAGGTTGCCTCCAGCTGAGGGAGGTCTTCTTCCAGCTCAGCCAGGAGTTGGACAGTCCTGTCCACGGCGGCAACGCCAGGCCTGAGCTCTGGGCACTGTCACCCAGAAGGCCTGAGGCATGTGGTTTTACAGGCTGGGTGCCGAGGCTGATGGCATTCTGTTGGCGTCCTCTCTGGGGGGCTGGGGCCTCAGCGTCGGGACCCCTGCTCTGCACAGAGCAGTGGTGTAAGAAATGCTTTCTCCTGTGACGGTGTGGTGGTGTGGTGCCCTTCTCTGCATGTTTTCCAAACACGGGAAAAGTTTCTAAAACATCACACAGCTAGCTGATTCTCAAGCAGGGGCGGCAGACGTGTGTATGGAGCAGTGGGTGGAGTTGCCTACATGCCCACAAGGGGGTCACCCTGGAGGTCAGGTGATGCGGCACAGAGGTTGGGCTGAGATGCGGCTGCAAGCTCAGCCTGTTCTCCAGAGGCCAGGAGGCCAATGCCAGGCAGTTGTGGCCTCTTCAAACCACCCCAACCTGACGCCCACTTCTGGCTCAGGTTGCCCCAGCTCCTCCATACAGAGCAGAGGAAGCCCCAGGAATCCAGAGATGAGGGGCAGGTTGAGAAGATGGGGTGAGTGGCACCAGGGTCCCTCCCCTGTTGAGTCACAAGAAGGGAATGAAAGCAGGGCATGGGCTGAAGCTGAGAGGCCCCAGTCTTGCCCTCTCAGGGCCTCACCTGGCACCGAGGTGAATCGAACCTGCCAAACCCTGGGAGGGCTTTCTTTGGGGGTAAAGTGCCTGCCACCTCCACCCAAGGAGACTGGGGAGAAGCTAGGAGAGCAGGAAGAAATTGGATTAGCCCTCAAGCAAGACACTCCCACCCAAGCCTGGGACGCTGGGAGGCATCGCTGGGAGCCATCTCTCAAAGGAAGTTGCGACATCTTCCTTGGGTCTAATTTGGGTTTTGGTTTGGGGCCAACCAGGCCTATCTTTACGGCTCTGAGAACGTTTTCAAGTGGTAGACATTGTTTCCAAGACAGCACTCAGTGAACACTAGCCTCGGCTCCCCGCCCGGCTCCCTGGGGAGCCTGCAGGGTTAGCCACATCGCAGAGCTTCCAGACAGGGGAAGGTAGCCACTGGCAGCAAAAGGGACGAAGGGCTCAATTTGTTCATGTACAAATAATGGCAAGTTTCATGGAGTGTTTGGTGTGTGCAGGACACAGTCTGAGTACTTCACATGCAGGAGCTCCCGAAACCCTCACAACAACCCCTTTCACAGAGGGGAAATTGAGGCACGCTGAGGGTGAGCAGCCCAGCCAGGGTGGCAGAGCCAGCAGGCAGCAGAACCAGACCTTGACCCAGGCGGTGCTGTGGCGCCCTTGCCCGCACAAGCTGGATGCTGCCCCTCTGCTGCGGCAGCTCTTCACGAGCATGGGCCCCTGTGGGTCCTCACAGCCACCACAAACTGACAAGGAAAACACAGGGACAGACTGAGAACAATGGGCAAAGGAGGCAAACAGACATTGCACCAAAGGGAAAAACAAAGCTGGGAATATCCGTAATCAAAGCAGACAATGAGAGCCATGAGGGACGTCTTGAACTGGCAAATGTTTGAATGATTTCTAATAGCTCCGAGCGTGCCGGGAGCTGCCGAGCAGGCGCCCTGCACTGGGGCTCTCCCGCCGGCAGAGCATTCTGGAATCCTGGCCACGCGTGGCGGGACCTGCAGAATGCCTTTAGAAGACTCCCCCGGGTCTCCCTCCTCAGAATCTTCCTGAAGAGACTGGTCAGAGCTGCAGCAGAGATGAGCATTTAAAGTTGTTCACTGCAGCATTATTCACAGTGGTGAAAAGGCAGAAAAATATACACATTCTGACAGAGGGGAATACCCAAAGAAACCTTGGGCAGGCTGCTAGAGAGCCATTAAAAGTGGTATTTTTGAGGAAATTTTTGTAACACAGGAAAATGCTCATGAGATGATGTTACACAAAAAGGGCAGGATACAGAACTATGCGTATTTTGGAAAAGATGCCAAGATTGCCCATGAGCGGGTTGATGAGGCTGCCTCCGTGAGCGGACAAGGGCCTGGGGCCTGGGTGGTGGGGCCCCTGCCTCCCTGCGCGTGCCGTGTGAGCAGCTGGAACCTCTGCTGTGTGCACACGTTACCTTTAAATGTTCTATCCTGAAATAATTTCAAACCTACAGAAAATTTACAAGCATTAAAAAATAACGTTCTTATAGCCTTCACCTAGAGTCACCCGTTGTTAACATTTTATGACCTTTGTTTTCTCCCTCACTCTTTGTAATAATGCATGGTATAATAATATATTATATATTGCACATTATAAGTTATATATAGGCCTGGCCCAGTGGTGCAGCAGTTAAGTTCGCATGTTCCGCTTCGGTGGCCCAGGGTTCACCGGTTCGGATCCCGGGTGTGGACATGGCACCACTTGGCAAGCCATGCTGTGGCAGGTGTCCCACGTATAAAGTAGAGGAAGATGGGCACAGATGCTAGCTCAGGGCCAGTCTTCCTCAGCAAAAAGGGGAGGATTGGTGGCAGATGTTAGCTCAGGGCTAGTCTTCCTAAAAAAAATGTTTTTAAGTTATGTTATATATAATATGCTCTGGTTATACATAGTGATACATCGTATGTACATGTATGGGAAGTTGCCTTCTGAGCCATCCGTGCATAGACTGCAGACCTCATGCCCTTCACCCGCAATTACTTCAGTGTGATCTCCTAAGATCCTAGGATCAAGGGCATTCTCTATGGTGGTCAAACTCAGACCGTATTCAAACTTTGCCATGTGTCCCAACAGCATCCTCTGTGTTACTTTCCCCCTGATCCACCACCCAAACCAGGACCTCGCACTGCCTTCAGGCGTCACATCTCTCTTTTCCTTCCACCCTGGAACGATTCCTCAGCCTGTCTTTGTTTTTCATGACCTTGATTTTTTTAACGTGTGTAGACGGTTGCTTTGTATATTGTCTCTGCTTTCGGTTCGTCTGATGTTTTCGCGTGATTAGCTCCATGCTGTGCGGGTTTGGGATCTCACAGCAGTGACACTGTGTCTGTCCTTGTGCATCCTATCAGGAGTCACCCAAAGTCGGCTTCTCTCATCACTGGTGTTGTTGACCTTGACCTCTTGGTTAGGGTAGTGTCTGCCAGGTCCTCCAGTGTGGAGGTAATTGTTCCCTCTGTCATTAATAAGTAAATTTTTTTTTTTGAGAAAGATTAGCCCTGAGCTAACGGCTGCCAATCCTCTTCTTTTTGCTGAGGAAGACTGGCCCTAAGCTAACATCTGTGCCCATCTTCCTCTACTTTATATGTGGGACCCCTGCCACATATAAAGCCAAGCAGTGGCTTGCCAAGCGGTGCCGTGTCCGCACCTGGGATCCAAACCGGCGAACCCTGGCTGAAGCAGAAGGTGCGGAACGTGCACACTTAACTGCTGCACCACCGGGTCGGCCCCATGTCATTAGTAAGTAATTTCTGAGTGATGTTCTGTGTGAATATCCTATTCCCCACCAAGCTTTTACTCATAGTTTAGCATCCATCAAAGGCCTGACAATTATTATCCTGATGATTCCAAGTGTGTGTTACTTTCACAATTTAAAGTAAAACTTACTTTTAGAAAACTCGTGATTTTTCATAAAAAAAGGTGAGGGATAGATGAAACAAGATTGGAAAAATGTTGACAGTTGGTGAGGCTAAGAGATGCATGCTCTCGTATAGTTATTCTATTTTTCTCCACTTTCGTGTATTTGAACATTTCTATACTAAAAGCTTTTTAAAAAGTTATTTTACACTAATTAATAGTATTCATGCTAAAATTGTCTTCAACTTAGTTTGAAATGCATGAAAACATAAGGGAAATGGAAGGACGGCTAGAGGCCGAGGTGGGGGGGGATGGAGAGAGGTGTCTGAAGACCGGAGGGCTCGCGAATGCAGCGTCACAAGGTGAGAGCCTGGGAGGTCTTTGTGGGATTCTGCCAACTGCTTTGGATGTTCAAAATTTGTCGTAAAATGTGGGGGGAAAAGTGTTTATTCCTAAGTGGAGGGTTATCTTATCATTCTGTTATACTTTTCTGTGTTTTTAAATCTGCTATAAAGAACACAAGTTACTTTGTTTTTTATATTTATATTCGATGCTCAGTAATTCAGAGGCTCTAAGAGATGGCTGGCCAGAAGTCCTGCCCCACGGCGAGGGATGAACAGGTTGTCCTCTTGGCTTCTCTGAGGATGGCCCCGGGTCTGAGGAAGGCCTGCGCTCCAGCGTGTTTGGGACTGGTCTCCATGGACAGAAACACTGAGGGTCCCTCAGGAACTGAGGGCAGGTGCCCCTTTGAAGAGGAGCGGCTCCTTCCTTCCTCCCTCAGTCTCTTCCCTGGATGCCCACATCACTTCTTGGCTGGCAGACACTCAGCTTGCAGGGAGCTGCTCTCCATATGGGGCACAGGTTTGGGGGCCCTCTGTGCACACTGTGCCCTCCAGCATGCTTTTCTGCTCACTCCTCTGTGCCCCCAGGAAGGAGAGTGGGGGCAGAGAAGAAAAGCTGAAGGGAGGAGAGGCCCATGAGAACGCTTCGCACGGCAGAGCAAGGGAGGCCTGGCCCCAGCTCCCACTCTGGCCCTCCCGGCCAGGTTCCCAAATGCAGGCTCGGGCAGCTCCCTTTTCTGACCTTTTCTGAGGAGGTATTTAGTCTAACAGACAGGTTCAAATTCCAGCCTCACTGCTTGCTCGTGATGCTGGACAAGCATGTTCTCCTTTCTGAGTCTTTATTTACTCGTCTGGAAAATGGGGCTGTCCTGCGAGCTGAAGGAGATGATCCACATTAAGGGTGTACCCGTGCCTTTTGCAAAGGGCCCAACAAACGGTCACTGTCCTTCCTCCACCTGAAGCCTCTTACTGTCAGCCGCTCTTCTAGATGGGGAGCCAGCGGGCACAAGACTAGTCCTCACTCTTCTGCAATTGACAATCTAGTGAGATTTGTTATCAGTCCATGTGACAAAAGCCACTGATTTACTCATAAGTTCTGGGGTTAAATACAAGACCCCGGATGTAGAAAAGCAGTGAAATAAGTGGAAAGTGCAAGGGACATCTATTCAGATCCTCTGGGTGCCGGAGCCAACTGGTTGCAGGTGGCAGCTCAGGTGCACTCAGGTGCCTTATCACAGGGATGCTCAGAGCCGATGCTCAGGGTCCAGATTCCTCCTAGGAGCCACATGGCAGGGCCTCCAGGAGAAAGAGGGTCAAGTTCAGGGTGACCCATCCCCTGGCCCTATCAGGAGCTGACATCACTTTAGGGTCCCCTGCCAAAATACAACTACATTTTTCTTTTTTTTTAAAAAGATTGTCACCTGAGCTAACAACTGCTGCCAATCTTTTTTATTTTTCCTGCTTTTTCTTCCAAATCTACCCAGTACATAGTTGCATATTTCACTTGTCCTTCTAGTTGTGGCATGTGGGACGCCGCCTCAGTGTGGCCTGATGAGCGGTGCCATGTCCGCACCCAGGATCCGAACCGGTGAAAGCAGTTCGCGCCACCGAAGCAGAGTGTGTGAACTTAACCACTCGGCCATGGGGCTGACCCCTGCAGTTTTCTTGATTTCTCCACATCTCCCTGGGTCCTCGGCTTCCTCTGAGGTGGGCTTTGTTTTTCCAGCTGTCTTTGGTGGGACTCAAACTCAAGCCCCATGCCACAGGAAGGAGGGTGGCGAGTGGGTCATTCGTCCAATAGGGAGGGTCCTCTCCGGCAGAGCTCCCAGGCCAGGGCGCCCCCTAGGAAGCTGGTCCCACCAACTGCTGGACACCTTTGGCTGGTCTGTCTTGTGGCCAGGGTGGTAAGGGAGGGTCAAGAATCAAGACTGGGATTTGTGTAAAAAGGCCTGACCTGTGGCTCCTTCCTCAGCAGGGGTGCCGGCCTGCCAAGACCTCCAGCCACGTGTTCACGTGGGCAGGTGCTGTATAAAACTTTGCACAAGTGAGATATTTAACCACAGTGGGCTAAGCCCACCGTCTCTGTGCAGTCTGTCTTCCCTTCTGTGACACTCCTCCGGGTGTGGCGGGTGGAGTGGCCACGCGCGTTGGAGGATGGATGGGTGCTGTGGGGAGGTGAGCTGGGCTAGGCTTCCTTTGGGCTGAATGGGCTGTACTTACGTGGCTCATAGGTGCTTCCTATGGCATATAGGTGTCTAGTGCACAGGTGTACAGGTAAGTTGTTTCTAGTCACCCCAGTGTGGGATTGGCTTCCAGGAATCCTCCTTCCTCCTGGGGCTGACTCACCGCCTGGCATCAGGACACTGAGGTTCAGGGCTAGGGGTGGGGTCCTGCAGTTCTAGGTGGCATTTGGTTCATGGAGAAGAAGCAGAGTTGAAATGCATGTAGTCTGGCTGGTAAAAGTATGTGAATTTGCCGACGGTCTGCCTGCTCTTTCCCACACCCAAGGTCCTGGGAAATCGGGAGGCCACAGCTCACTGCAGTGGGACTGAGCGCACCTCTCTCAGTGGCTCCCTTCCCACCTCTGCAGACGTGGCTGCTCCAGGGGCTCTGCCGACCTTGAATGGCTTAACTGTCATCCTAGGATTTGCTTCTGAGACTGGGGTGTGTGTGTATGAAGGGAATGCCGCAAAGCAGAGAATCTCCTGGTCTTTCTCTGCTTTGAAAATGCAGATTTTTCTCACACACGGAGCTCTCCTGCTCACCGTGTTGGGTTATTTTCAATGTCATAGTGGAGATGAGTTTGGCAGTGGAGCCAGACTTCAAAACCACTTGCCGTTTCCTAACCGGGACCTGGGGCAAGTCCCCTAGCTCTGGGATCCTCAGTTTCCCCGCCTGTAGGCCGAGAACAGTCCTAACACCCATGTCATAAAGGCTGTTGGAGGGTTGGCAGGAGACGGCAGGTGCAGCACTTAACCCAGGCCTGGCGCCTGAAAACTGCTCAGCACGTGTTAGCTATTTTTCTTAACGTTACTGCGCTAGTATTTTTACTAATATTATTCACAGCCCCCCTGCGAGGAGACATCGAGCACATTAGCCCTCGTGCATGTGGGAAGGCAGGAGAGAGGGAGCAGTTGAAGACAGGAGGTGTCTTGGTCACATTCCCCAGGAGTAGGCCCTGATTTATGTGGCCTGACCATTCAGCAAGTGCCCCCAGGGGGAGCGGTGAGGAAGCGGGGGCAGCACACCGAGAAGGCAAGCAGCCAGGCAAGGCTCTGAGCCCAGGCAGAGTCCTACCACGGGGAGCTCGCCGACCCCGCAGGGCACTGAGCCGCATGCCAGCGTTTCCCAGACTGAGCTAGGATGTTGAGCTTTCACACTCTCCCAGTTAAGTTAACTGGCAGTTGCCAGTTAAGGCCATCTGGGGGGACACTTCTAGCTCTCTGCAAGGAGGAACAGTAGCTCCAGTAGCCTGAGGACCGTCCGCTCCAAGGAATTTCAGGTGCAGACAGTTGGAAGCCAAAGCAGGGGTGCGTGGGAACCTGCTCCAGGCCGAAGGGGAGTGTCCTGAGTTAGGGGACAGGAGACTGAGGCTTTGACACAGCCACGTGCACACGTAATGCTCTGTCCTCCAGCTTGCTCTCTTCACTTAATAGTTGGTCTGGAGATCATTCCAGACCAAAGCGTATAAAACTGCCTCATCCCTTTTTTTTAACAGCTGCAGTGTTCACTGAGTGGATATGTTATTATGGAGTTTATTGTCCTCTATTGATGAGTATTTAAGTTGTGTTCAATCTTCTGCTATTGCAAAAAAAAATTGTAATAAATATCCTTGTGTTAGTGTCGTTTGTACACATGCAAATATCTCGGGAAGTATGAATTCCTAGGAGTGAGTTTTTAGGTCAAGGCATGTGCATATTTAAAAAATTCTTATATCAACTTTACCAGTTTACACTTCCACTGGTAACGTTGAGAGGACTCATCTCCCATACCCACTCCAGCACAGTATTATCGAAGTTTTGAATCATTGGCAATCTGATAGGTAAAAAATGGTATTGGACTGTAGTTTCCTTTTGCACTTCTGTTGTGAATAAGACTAAACATCTTTTCATAAGTTTAAGAGTCGTCTGTATTTCCTGTTCTGTGGACTATTCGTTTGTATTCTTGCTCATTTTTTATTGCAATTTGATTTGTCTTAGTGACTTGTAGGAACTCTTTACATATTAAAGAAATTTGAGTCTGGAGCGGAATGACGCAAAGATGGAAGCAGAGAAAGTATGTTCATCCCAAAGGCTGCCCATGAGTTCTGTTACCTAAAGCTCATGGCCAGACCAGTCTTTTCCAGTGTCTGACTCTTCACTTATTCTTTGGCTCCTGTGAGCTAGCCTATGTACTCTCAGTGCATTCTTTGCATGTTTTGTTTTGGCTTAACTTAGCAGCATGGATTTCAGTCATTTAAGGAATCTTGATGGATATGCCCTCCCCCACCAGGTCGAGGTTCCAGGGGGAGGGTCTGAGTGGGGTGTTCTCCTTCCTCCAGCCTGGACTCCCTGCTTTCTCTGCAGCTCTCCCACTTTCAGGCCAAGGCGACTAGTAAGCCTTCCCAGCACGTGCAGCCTCCTCTGCGCCGTCTTAGATCCAGGCCAGGGGTCCCTCTCTCTTCGTTGGGAGGGCAATGGCAGTCATTGGTCTAAGGCTTTGCTGGTGCTTCCAGTTCTGGGATTGTGGACAGCAATTCTCCCTTGATAATTCTGTCCCAGAACCCCAAAGATCTGAGCCCACAGGGCCCTCAGGGAGCCTGGGGACTGACACCTCCATGGACAGCAGACACTGTGCAGAGGAAATGCTCATCCAGGTTACACACTGAGTTAGAGATGCTGCAGGCCTGGACTCCAGTTCTGGATCTCTGCTGAGCATTCATTCACTCTTGCAGCAAGCATTCCTGAGCAGCTGGGCACTACAGTGTGCAGACAGGGCCACTCAACAAGCAAGAACCCAACCCCATCTGAAGCACAGCCCTGATAACTGCCGAGCGGGGAGCAAGGTGCTGGCAGGAGACTGCCCAGTGGGGAGGGCTGGGGGGACCATGCCCTGACCAAGACCAGGCAAGAGCGGAAACAACAGGTCGAAGTGCACTCTAGGCAGAGGGAATGGCGTGTGAAGGCCCAGAAGCTGCAAAGTCAGGCGGGAAGAGGCCAAGTGAGGGTGCCGCTGTTGCTGGCTGCCCCGGCCAGAGAGGCTGCTTTTATTCTGAGAATTCTTGGGGATAATTGCATGTCCCTCGGAAGTCTTACGTGTGCATGTTGTAGTGGGGGGAGAGGTGTGCCTTATCGTAGAAACCGCCACTCCTCAGATGGCCTTGGAAAGGGCCTTAAAGATTGTAGCAGAAGCTGTCACAGAGCCCACCCCAGGCCTCACCCGGGAAGGTGTTTCTCTGTGATACATGGCACCCCAGGGGGGGACTGCAGAATTAACCTTGTCACCCCAATCTCAGAGCAGCCCAAGGCCCACGCCTGGTGGGAGCTGGCGGCTCCATGCCCTGGCTGGCTGGCGGTGGGCCTGGGATGGCTGTAGGGTGAGTTCTTCAGGGGAGGGGGCCTCAGGTGCCCACCATGGAGGCCTGCCCACCAATGCAGCCCATCTGGGTCCCTCCGCTTCCCCGTCTCACCTCCCCAGTCACCTCTGGAGGTTTTCTGCTTACCTCCATGGAAGCCACCTGTGCTGAGTCTCGTTTTGGGCTGGGGGCACCCTAACTAAAGTGGAGCCCTTGCAAGAGTACTAATGCTCCCCTGCTCCCACACTCCAGCCAGTCAATGTAGTTTGATGCGCCTGACCTGTAAATTCCAGGAATCCCAACCTTCCCACTCAGCTCACTGCTTGCCCCCTAGCCCGGGCAGAGGGCCTGCCAGTGGGAGGCCTCTGGTGGATGTTACAGGGGTGTGGTTCCTGCAGAGAAGGCCAGGGAGCCTGAGGGAGTGAGGCCAGGGAGAGGCTCAGCCAGGCCTGGGCCCAGAGCTCAAAAGCCTTTTACCAGGGACCCGGCCCACGAGTGTCAGGATGGGCCATTCTGCGGGCTGAGTGCTTCCCATGGCAATCCTGCCCAACTGGCTGGGGAGCCTGTCTGGCTGGGTGCGAGACCCCCGGGACCCTGCCCACTCACTCAGGGGCACATAGACCAGAAGAGGGCCGCAGAGGCATTCCAGTCCCAGGCCCCTGCCTGGACAAGGCTGACCCCAGATCTGCCCTGGTGCCACACCTTGGGATAGTGCTCAGCTCCTCTAAAAGTCCAGAATGAACTCCAGAATTTCTGTCACCACTGAACACCTCCCACATGCCAAACACCAGGGCTGGGCTGAGGACTCAGTGATGGGCAGTGGAGATCTGCTGCCTGGTCTGACAGGGTGCCAAGGCTAGTAGGGGGCCAGGCATGGAGCCCATGTGCCAGTCCTCAAAGCCTTGAGTGCTGGGCAGGGAACGAGCAGGAAGCTCTGAGGGCCAAGCACAGATGGGCAAGTTTGGGGGGTGGGTGTGGCAGATGGCTCAGAGAGGGCAGCCTGCGAAGACTGGTTTGGGTAGGAGGACAGCAAGTGCAAAGGCCCTGAGGCAGGAAAGAGCAGGCATTTTGAGACCCCAAAAAGGAGACTGGTAGAGGAGAGAGATCAAGCCACAGAGGGAAGCAGGTGTGAGCTTTGGGGCCAGGAAGCCATGGGGGCCAACCAAATGTAGTTCTGGGTGGGCTGAGAAGCCATTGGCAGCGCGTTGAGCAGGAAGGTGACCAGAACTGAATTTGTGTTCTCAATAGACTCCTGTGCAGTCAGGACTTGGGAGCCCAACTGAAGGGAGATAGGCAGTTGCTGGGCTTTGTTCTTCGACATGGGCCCTGGGGAGGGCGTGGACATGAATGGAGCCTCACACAGCTTTCTGCCGTGACCTTTTCACCACCCACCATTGCCCTCTGCCCTCTTTACGTGTGAGGAAACAGGCTCAGAGAGGGGAAGGGACTTCTTCCCTCAAATGGTACCTGGACGGGTACAGCTGATGCACGGCTGTCGTCTTCCCACCACCTCACAGGCCTTGGGTGGCTGCCGGGGCACCTATCATTTCAGTGAGAGCCTTTGGGTCTGTTGGGAAGAAATGCTGGGCAAGAAGAGAGAGGAAAACAGAAGGAAGGGGATTGACCACGCCTGCCCGGTGGTCGTGTTTCTGGGGCAAGAAACACGGGGGCCCTGTCTCACAGCCACCCTGTGCCCTCACAGGTCTTGTTTGTTGAACGTGCTCGTGTCCCTGGCCAGGAAGCAAGAACGCTGGAGGACAGCGAGCCAGCAACTGGGCAGTCAGCGAACTGGAGGGCAGAGGAAGGAACGAAGTCGGATGGGGCCCTCCTCTGCTCAGGGGCTCCTCAGGGCCCTGAATCCACCCACAGGGCCCACAGGATGACCTCGGACCTGAACCCCGCAGCTGACCTCACCTCCTCCTGCTTCCTGTCTCATTCTGGCGGCCTTGACTGCCTGTTTGATCCCTCTGGCCTCCAGGCACCTAAACTGGAATGAGATGATCCTTAGAGATCCTTCTGGCAAGTCTGGGCGAGCAGGGGCTGAAGCCGGCCAGCTCCTCGCCCAGCGCCCTGTCAACTTCACCTGGGGCCTCCCGCTGAAGCCCCATTGCCACTTGCCTCTGCTGCAGTGACTGGGCTTCCGAGGGGCCGTGACCCCTGACGTGGCCCCCAGTGGTCTGGGGCACACTCTCTCCCAGGGAGAAGGTCAAGAACAGGGTAACGGGGCCGGCCCGGTGGTGCAGCGGTTAAAGTGCACACGTTCTGCTTCGGTGGCCCGGGGTTCACCAGTTCGGATCCCAGGTGTGGACATGGCACTGGTTGTCAAGCCATGCTGTGTCCCACATATAAAGTAGAGGAAGATGGTCATGGATGTGAGCTCAGGGCCAGTCTTCCTCAGCAAAAGGAGGAGGATTGGCAGCAGATGTTAGCTCAGGGCTAATCTTCCTCAAAAAAAGCAGAAAAAAAAAAAAAAGAACGGGGTAACATAACGAAGTGTCACGATCTCAGGCAAGTCCCGGTCCCCTCTGGGCCTCAGTTTCCCCTTCACTGAGGAGGTGGATGAGGGTCCTGCCCAGCCCTGAGTGGGGGCATTTTGGGGAGGTAAAGATGCATTCCCAGAATCCCCTAGAGTCCTGAAAACACCCATGCCCTTTGTCCCAGCAATCCTGAGAAAGGCCAAGCTGATAAGGCTGTGGGTGGCCAGATGACAACATTCTTGGGACTCAGATGCAGTGGGAGGGCCCACCCGCTCAGCTGCATGCACTCAGGGCGGTTTGGCCGGCGACTGTTCAGTCCACGGGCGGCCAGGGCGCCTGCCCTTCCAGCAGTTTGGCGATGCCGTGGAGCACGAGGCCACAGCAGGGAGGCCACACGGTCTTAGTTTGCAACGTTTTGAGGAAAGAATGCCAGTCTCGTGGGAGGGAAGCATGGGTCTGGCCTCCCTCCCACCCCCATCTTGGCTCTCTCTGAAACTCACTCTTAAGAAACACAATTGTTCCTTCTCCCTGAAGGATGGGACCCGCTGAGATGTTTCTGGGCTCAGTCACCGTGGGGGTGGGACAGGCACAGCCCTTGCCTTAGACTGAGATGAGCAAGACCACTGCCCTCCCCACCACCTCCAGCCCACAGGAGACCTGAACTGGCTTCTCCTCCAGGCCTGAGGCTGCGTTTCATCCACTGCGCAACTTCCGCCGTCACAGCCTTCGTGCTAGGCAAGGCATCCCCGTGGGTGAAAATGTAGACGTTCCTGCTGTGGGACGCAAGCGGGATGAACTCCAAATGGGCTCAAGGAAACGTAGAAGAGAAGCTTTGTTTCAGCGCCTGGCCACAGACGCCCAGCAAAAGCTTCCACAAGCGAGCAGGGCTGACAGATGGAGCTGGTGTGGGAGGCCCAGAGCTGCACTGCCCAGGATGGGCCCCGCAGGCTGCTCCCATGGATTAGGGGGGCCGGGATCCCATTATCAGCTGAGCCAGGGAGTCCCAGGGCCGTTGTCTGCTGCTGGTGCTGTGAGTTAACGGGAGAGCGTGGGTGCAGAATAAACCTGAGCCCTGAGAGTGCCTCTCACCAGCCATGGGACCTTGGTCAGGACTTTGCCCCTCTGAGCACCATCTTTCAAACAGGAGTAATCAGAGTCCTCCACTTGGAGCTGTGGGAGGATGGCATGCAGCATAAAGCCCAGGGCCATGCCTGCCACACACCTGGGGCTCAGTACATGGTGCTGATGCGTTAGATCACATATGGTCCCCAAACATATTTGGCCTCTGAGCTCTTTTGGGGTTTGCCGCCAGACTATCTCTCCAGCAGGAGGAGATCCTGGAGCGTCCATCCCTGGTGGTTGCCCGTTGGATGACCACCTCATAAGGGAGTGAGCTCCCTGTCGATGCACAAGGCAGGTTATCAAAGTCTGGCTGGAATGAGCCCTCAGGTGGGGACAGGGGAAGGCTGCAGTGGCTAGGGACCCGGGCAGGGCCGAGGGAGCCTGACTGGCCCCTTCCCACAGTGGCCAGGCCCACCATTCTCAGGAAATAGTCCAAACTTTCTCTGAGTGCTGACCCTGGGCTAGGCCCTGCTGGGAAGGCAGCTGAGGACAGGGCAGACGTGGTCCTCATCCCTGTCGGGCTCACATCCAAGGCTGGTAAGTAGCCTCCTGGTCCCCCTGGCATCAGGGTCGGCAGGGGAGCAGGAAGTTGGGAAAGAAGCTTCAAGAGCCCTTTCTCTTTTTTCTTTTTCTTTTTTTTTTTAAAGATTTTACCTTTTTCCTTTTTCTCCCCAAAGGCCCCGGTACATAGTTGTGTATTCTTAGTTGCGGGTGCTTCTAGTTGTGGCATGTGGGACGCTGCCTCAGCGTGGCTTGATGAGTGGTACCATGTCCGCCCCCAGGATTGGGACCAGTGAAACCCTGGGCCGCCTGCAGCGGAGCACACAAACTTAACCACTCAGCCACAGGGCTGGCCCCTCTCTTTTTTCTTAGTGGTGCCCATCTTTTCCTTTGGTATGTTGGCAACTATTATTTTCCTTCAATGGCTGGAGGCTCATTCTCTGTCTCTTCCAATATAGATTTTTAAAATCTGTTGATTAGTATTTAAAAATGATGAAGTCTTTCAAACATCCAGAAAAAGATAAAGGAACATAACTATTCCATGTTCTCACCACCCAGATTTAACAAATGTGAACATTTTGCCATATTTCAGATCGTCTTTCTAAAACAAAATTAGATTACACATCAACGTATGAATGAAAAAACAAAGTGTGGTCTATCCATATAACGGAAGATTACGCAGCCTTAGAAAGGAATGAAGTACTGACACACGCGACCACATGGGTGAACTCTGAACACACAGCAAAGTGAAAGAGGCCAGTCAGAAAAGACCACATGTTGTATGATTCCATGTGTGTGAAATGTCCATGATAAGCAAATCTGCAGAGACAGAAAGTAGATGAGTAGTTGTCAGGGGTTGGGGGCAGAGAAGATGAGGAATGACTGCTTCACAGGTACAGGACTTTCCTTTGGGGCAAAGAAAATGCTCTAAGTTTAAATTGTGGTGAGAGTTACGCAACTCTGAACAGAAGCGAAAGCACTGAATTGTACACTTTAAATGAGCAATTTTGTGATGTGTGAATTATATCTCAACAAAGTTGCATGTGAGCTTGCTGAGCTGCTGTAACAAAGCACAGCAGACAGGGGCTGAAAAGACCAGCTTCCCGTCTCCAGCTCTGGGGGCCAGAAGTCCAAGACCAAGGTGTGGGTGGGGGCCGTGGGGGAAGAGCTGCTCCAGGCCTCTCTCTGTCATTTGCATGCTGCCATCGTCTCCCTGTGACTCTTCACATCGTCTTCCCTTTGTGCGTCTCTGACTCTGTACCAAGATTTCCCCTTTTTATAAGGACACTGGTCATGTTGCTTAGGCCCACCCTAATGACCTCACTGTGACCTGGTCACCTCTGTAGCTACCCCATCTCCAGATAAGGAGACGTTATTATTGTTCCTGTTACTGTGGTTACTGATGCAGAGTTTGGGAGGGCTCACGGCAAGGAGGATAGACTTGAAGCCTCCCTGACCATTGGATCCAGGCTGCAGCAGCTCCCCGGGCCTCCGAGGGGCTCTGCCACCCTCACCCCAGACGCCTGATCTGACACCACCCCGCACCCTGTGATGCCAGTACCAAACTCCAGTAGAGCACACCCGGCCCTGCAAAGGTCAGAGAGCCCCAGAGGCCTTAGAAGCAGAGTACAGACAGGAAGCGTGGGGCAGAAATCAAAACCCAGCCTCAGAGACCATCATGGAAGGCCACTCAGCCTCAGGGCTGGGTAGCTGGCAGGAGCAGGGGCAGAGCCCCGTGGGGCCAGAGCTAGGTGTTTCGGGTGCTCAGAGCAGGCGGGGACAGCAGGGGTGCCTGAGGCATCCTCTTCTCTAAGCGGTGCCCTAGACATGCACTGCACCTGGGGCACACCTGACTCCATCCCCCAGGTGAGTGGGTCCCATCTCCCAGGGGCCAGGACCAACCATGCTGTCCTGCTGGAAGCTAGCCCTCCTTCCCTAGGTGACTGTGGCCGCCAATGGACTCAGGACTGGGGAGGGTAACCAGGTCATGGCCGAGGCCACGCAAGGCTCTCTGCCCTCTGCAGAACCTTCCTGAAAGAGAGCAGGCTTCCTGGCTAGCTGTCCTGGAGGGCAGCTGGGTCCACACCCCCAGCCAGAGGCCATCTTCCTCTGGTTCCCCATCAGATGGTCAATGGCCAGCTTTCTCAGGTGGGTCTCCCTAAAAGCAGACTCTGAGACAAGGATTTGGAGACGAGTCGTCTTTGGGGGGATGACGCCCAGAAGCACTGATAGGAGTGTGAGGAAGCAGATGGGGGAAGGAGGAAGGGAGGCCAATACCATGTGTAAGAGTGAGTAGATTGCCACTGGCTCACTCCCTCAGGGGACCCTGAAAAGACGATGGGAAGCCCCTCGGTTTTCCCACCGCGAGGCAAGGAAGCTACAGATTCCCTCGCCAACTCAGCTCTCTCATTGGTACTCACTCCCAGCACTTGCATCCGCCCCTCTCGTGGCGACAGGCACCCAGGGCCACTGGCTGGGCAGGGGCCCAGAGGTCTGTAGGCACCTTTCAAACAGCCGGAAGAGCCAGCCTTGGGTCCTGGCCAAAACATTTATCAGCTGTGCAATTTGGGGCAAGTCACGGTGTATGTGTGTTGACTGAGTGAAGGAACCAGAATGTCAGCTCATGAAAGGAAGTGCTGAGTCTGCTCTGCCCGCACAGCCCAGCCCAGCGTCCGGCTCATGGAGCATTTAGCAAATATTTGAGGAATCTAGGTCTCACAGCTCGGGACGTAAATCTTTCACTATTGATAACAGCTACCACACTGTACACTTGCTCTAGGCTTGGCACTGGGCCAGTGCTTTATGCCCCATTCCACCCTTGGAGACCCCACTGTTACAGGGCGGATGTCATTGCCACACCGAGAGACTGTGGCCCGGCAAGGCAGGGAAGATGCCTCACCAAGGCCACCCGGCTTGAAAGTAGCAGTAAGATTCACCCCGGGCTCCTGAGCCTGTAATCTTTTTTCAGAGTTATTAATTTTTTAAAAAATTGTGTATAGGGGCCAGCCCGGTGGCACAGCGGTAAAGTTCGCACATTCTGCTTCGGCGGCCCCAGGTTCGCCGGTTCGGATCCTGGCTGCGGACATGGCACTGCTCAGCAAGTCACGCTGTGGTAGGCGTCCCACATATAAAGTAGAGGAAGATGGGCACGGATGTGAGCTCAGGGCCAGTCTTCCTCAGCAAAAAGAGGAGGATTGGCAGCAGATGTTAGCTTAGGGCTAATCTTCCTCAAAAAAAAAAAAATTGTATATAACTCCCAGACCATAAAGTGCATAAATTGTAAGTGTACTGCTATGAACACATGCACACACACATGTGACCACCACACTGATCAAGATACAGCGCATGTCCAGCAGCCCAGCAGACTGTCCTGTGCCCGTCCCCAGGCGACGCCGTCCTCTGCCAGAGGCAGCCGCTAGTCTGACTTTTACCACCATGCAGTCATTTGTCTCTTCTTGAAATTCTTGCTGATGGATTCACATTATGCGTTCTCTTTTGTGTCCAGCTTCTTGCACTCGACGCCGCCTCCCAGCTTCGTCCATGCTGTTGCATGTATCAGCAGTGTGTTTTCCAACATTGAGTGGGAACGTGTGTGTGATACTGATTTCCCTGTTTCCAGTTCTTGGCTGTCACAAATAAAGCCACTATGAACATTTGTGTACATCTCTCCTGGTGGCCATTCATGCCCATTTCTGTGGGGCTGATGCCCAGGAGCGGGATGACTCAGTCTCCGGGTGCACGTCTCTCTAGTTTCAGTAGGTTCTACCAAACTGTTTCCCAAAGTGCTCGCCCCAGCCACAGCTGGCGCTTTTAGCCCGCGTGGCGTGCTGAGTCACGCAGTCACTCCAGGCCAGGCCCTGTGGGAGGCTAGGTGATTTTGATGTGGTCTCTTACATACAGGGAGCTTACAGTCAAGGAGAGATGAGGATCCCGCACCAATAATCACCCTGCAAATCAGGCTCTAGGGGCCACAGGTGCTCCTCACTGGGACAGAATACATGACAGTTTGCCTCCAGGCTTTCATCTCACTCTCACAACGAATGGCCCACTGGTGCTGGGGCTGTAGGTATCAGGACCCCTCCCTTTACAGAGGAGGAAATGAGACCTAGTGAGGGTAAGCGACTTGCCCAAGGTCACAAGCAAGAGTGGAACGGAGTTGGAACTCATCCTTCAAATGCCCTGTACCCTCCGCCGTGCCACGTGGTTCAGGGCGAGATCTGGTGTGCACCGTGATTCTGAGAGCTGTTTGGAGTACTGCTTAAGAGCAAGGAGGATCTGGGGCCACGCTGGCTGTGAGTGCTGGCTCCCTTGCTCACTAGTTCTGTGAACTTTGACAAGTTACCTGGGCCTCAGTTTCCCCATCTGCAAAATGGGGGTGTTGGCAACACTCTCCCCTCAGAGAGTTGTTGTGAGGATTAAATGAGGTAGTGACTAGAATAGTCCCGGGTTGAGCGAATGTTAAAGATGTCATTTTTATAGCATGTATTGCTTTTCCACTCTCATTATAGAAGTCATATTTATGTGTGGTCAAAAGGTCAGATAGTGATGGGGACTCTGGTCCTTACTCCGCGAGCCGCCCAGACCATTGTCGTGGGGAGGAGGGGGCCAGCTTCCCTCCAACACCTCCTCCAGCCACCCTCTCAGCCTGGACAGTCCCGCCTCCGGGTGGGACTGTTGGGGAAGGAATCCTGGCGGAGCGCTAACAATGAGCTGCATTCTTTGGAGAGGCTGCAGCGGCACCCAGCTGATGTAAGCCCAGGGTGTGGCCAAGAGCCCCCGGAGGGCAGGTCTGCCTGCTCTGTGACCACGGAGCCACGCACGTGCCCGGCCTCCCTCCGCCAGCAGGGCCCTGCTGAGGCCGCAGTGGGCATGATTTTCAGCCGTGCCTCTTCCCTTAGCTGTGTGGCTCTGAGCGGCAGGGCCGGGCACTGAGCAACGCCAGCAGGCGCCCTCAGGCAGTGTGGGCCGGGGGGGGGGGGGTGCCTGAGGACCACGGGCAGTAAGCAGAGGCCTGAGCATGACTTGAGAGCTGTCATGAGGAAAGGCAGTGTGCCCTCAGCCTCGCCCGACCTCTGTCCTCCTGTGACCCCTGCAGGCTGGCCTGCTGCAAACTGCCTGTGGAACCTCGGGCGGAAGACCTCACCTCTCCCAGCCTCAGTTTCTGGATCCAGCCTGGATCCAGCCAACAGGAGTTCGAACCCTTTCCTGGGCGGGGGGCACAGAGGGGTGCAGTGAGAGTGTGCAGTGAGGCATGCGGTGCACACCAGGCTCTGTGTGAATGGCGGCTGCCAGCTGATGCTCACCTGAGCATCTGCTCACTCCGGAAACCTCGTGGCAGCCTCTACCACTCGCCAGGCACAGTTTCACACATGGGGTCGCAGAAGGAAACAAGATAAACTACAGCTTTGTCCTCACGGACCTCACATTCCAATACAGGAGACAAGTGAGATTTCAGAGTGGGAATGCCGATCGGGCCAGAGAGGGGTCCTGGGTGAAGGAGGCTCCAGGCAGAGAGGAGGACAAGGGCAGGTGCTGGGAGGGGAAGAGCTTGGAGTGTGTGAGGAACAGACAGCAGGCTCCTGCAGCACCACTCCGGGGAACGGGCCACCTGTCCCATTCTTAGGACGTTCTGGAGGGTCCCCCACGCTGGTAATACACAGCTATGCCATCAGCTTTCCTTAGAGAACAGGTTCTTCCTAAGACCAAACCAAAGTTCCTCCTGTCACATCTGAAGCCTAAGCCTTCTCTTCCAGGGCGCCCTGGACCCAGAACAAGCTGGTTCTTCCTGCCTCCTCCTCGCCAGCTCTGAGATAACCATCATGGTGGAGAACGTTAATGAAATACCACGTGACCTAAAGCATCTTCCCACGGACCCCAGACAACAAGATGGGCCTATCTTATCAGTCCCGGGACACAGTAAGACGGGCAAAGCCCTTGGAAAAAAACTGGACCCAGGACACTGAGTGTAGCCTGGGGAACTAGCCTGAGTGCTGCATTCAGGAACTGGAGGGGTTTCAGGCAGCCTGTGGGGGAGGGGGAAATAGGTAGGTGGTACTAATGAGGGTGTTCAGGTCAGTGCCCAGGAACTAAGAGGAGAGAAAGAGGGAGCTAAGCAAATCTTAGCTTCAGGTATGGCTTGACCCGGAACCCTGAATATAACTGGCTCTCCCCCCTCCCCTTATCACCTGAATCACAGTCACTTTCCTCTCTGTGACACAATGGCATTCTCACTAGGTCTCCCTCCTTCCACTCTTGCCCCACTGTGAATCCATTCTCCACATATTTTAAAAACCATGTCACTCCTCTGCTTAAATCACCACCCACGGCTTCCTGATAAACTTGAAATAGAGCAGAAACTCCTTATCAAGGCCCCAGAGGCCCCTGTTGACCTCCCAGTCCCGTCTCTTTGTCCTCTCCCCTCACTGTCCCTTGAGCACACCATGCTCAGTCCTAGCTCACAGACTCTGCACCTGCCGTTCGCTCCTGGAACGTTGCCCTGTGGCCTGCCCAATGGGACTGGGCAGCTCAGAGGGCAGCGCCCTCAGCCGTCGGAACGCCCCAGCCTCTCTTCACTCTCCAGATGGGCACCGTCTAGTCGGACTTTTCGCGATGACAGAAATGTCCTCTCTCTGCTGCCTAGTACAGTACCCACCAACCCCATGTGGCTTACAAGCACCTGAAATGTGGCCACTGAGGCCAAGGAATCTTTAATTTTACTTAATTGAAACTTAAATGTGGCTGGTCGCTGCCGTACTGAACAGCGCAACTCCAAGGCTTCTGGAGGTGCACTTTCCCTTCCTCTCCCTTAGCACGATTTGACCTTATCTTCTCTCTTTGTCTATTGTCTGTCTCTCTGACCACAGTGTACGCTCCATGAGGGTCAGGAATGTGTCTGTCTTGTCCACTGCTGTGTCCCCAGGCTCAGACTGGGCCTGGCCATAGGAGGTGCTCAATACACATTTATTGAATGAATGAAGGACTCCTATGGTCCGGGCCATGAACTCTGGAGCTACCCAGCTCTCTGAAGGGAATGCTAGTTCCTTTTTTTTTTTGGAGGAAGATTTGCCCTGAGCTAATATCTGCTGCCAATCCTCCTCTTTTTGCTGAGGAAGACTGGCCCTGAGCTCACATCTGTGCCCATCTTCCTCTACTTCATATGTGGGACGCCTACCACAGCATGGCTTGCCAAGCGGTGTCATGTCCGCAGCCAGGATCCAAACCGGCAAACCCTGGGCCGCCGGAGCGGAACGTGCGAACTTAACCGCCGTGCCATGGGGCAGGCCCCCGGAATGCTAGCTCTGCTAGGGACTTGCAGTGTGACCTCAGGTCAGGATCTTGCCCTCTCTGGGCCCAGTGTCTTTATCTATAAAACAAAGGGCTGGAGCTGAGGGTCTCCAAGGGCCCCTCTGGTCCTGAGGCTCTGAGGCATCCTGCTCCTTTTCTTCTGCCCAAGATGCCCTTCATTTACGCATCTCCTCAACTCCCCATGGCACCCCTGGGCCCCCCAGCCACCTCACAGGAAGGGCGACCAGACAGGCTGTGTGTGGGGAGTGATCACATCAGGCCCATGAGCAAATGGCCTCAGGCAGCACTCGTGGCAGATGACGAAGGGGTGGCGGGCTGTGGGGGCCGTGTCCCGGATCACAGACTCTCCAGCTGGTCAGGGCAAGGGGCCCCTAGGAGCCAGGCCAGGGCAGGCTGGCAGCTGCAATGTGTGAGTGCACCAAGAGTGGACTCCAGGGCCCTCCAAGCCTGGACCCTGCAGCCAGCCTGCCCTTGCCCTTCGCACCCCAGAGCAGGCTGGCAGGGGCTGCTTGGACCTTATGTACGTCTTATGGGGACGGGCAGAGGGAACTGAGAAGCTGGTGCTGATTGTGAGAGATTTGAACCCTGACCTCCAGCATCCAACTCACACACTCACATGCATGCACACATATATACACTCAGTCAGACACAACACACAGCTACAGAAACTGACATACACTCACACACAGGCATGGACGCACCGAGATGCTCATACATACAACAGACATGCAAGCAAACACAACTCAATCAGGCAGAGAAGACAGACAGACACACACACACAGTGTAAATACATATGCAATCCCACAGAAACATGGACATGCAGGTATCAGGGCAGCTGGATAGCGCAGCTACCCACAGACACACACAGACAGGCGGCACCGTCTCACACATACACAGCAGACACACAGACGTACGCCTCCGTACAACCCACACGCACACTCACACGTCATGGACCCATGGATAAACAGGTCACTATGCACGTAGATGCATAACGTGGCCATGCCTCTATTCACTCTCAAAGGCAGCCAGACCCCACCTGGACATGCACGGACACTGACAGCCAAGGAGATGCTATATCTATAACTTTCATGCACAAATGCATACACGCATGCAGAGAGACGGCCCCTACAGTGACCTGGTGAACCAGAGGGTCAGAACTCAGGCATGCGGGCTCCAAAGAAACCTCCACAACCCAGCCTGGCCACATGCAGGGCTGCAGGCCGGAAGAGCGGCAGCCTTTCCCTGCCCTGGCCAGCTGGCTATCCTCCAGGCCCTGGTGCAGATGGGGGGGCCAGGGAGGGAGTGGTCCAGCTGGCCGCCTGTGTTGCCTGCCTCTTGCAGTCCCAGCCTGGTGCATAGTAGGTGTTAAAACAAGAGCTCGGAGCTGGGCCCGGGTGTCCAGAATGGGCGCAGGAAGACCAGGCTGGAAGCCAGGTTTGCGGAGAGCCGGCCGGAGGTCTGCCCCGCCCCCGCAAGCCCCAGCCCCCTGCAAGCCCCCGACAGGCCTCCGCTCCGACCCCGCAGCGGTCAGGGGCTCGGCGGCCTGGGCGCCAGTCCGCCACACCTGAACGTCCCATGGCCGCGCCCCCACCTTCCTGCGCCTGCACAAGTTACCTTGGGCCCGGGGGCCCTTCGTCCCGCCCCCAGCTCCCATTGGTAGAGGCCTCCCTTTGTTAGCAGGGCGAGCCGCTGCCATAGGCCGGCAGGGCCGCCGGTCGCCCGGCCGCGGCCCCGCCCCGCCCCGCCCCGCCCCGCCCCGCCCGGCGCCTCCAGGAGCGCGCCTGCAGTCCCGCTCCCATATGCTGCGGCCGCGCGGCGCCCAGGGCAGCGGCGGCGGCGCCGACCCGGAGCGGCACGACCCGGCGCCGGGGGCGGGCCGCGTCCATGGGCCTGCGGCGGGCGCTCGGCGGCCGTGCGGGCGGGCGGCGGGGACCTCGCGCTCTGTGAGGCCCACGCCCGGGGCCGCCACGCAAGGGGAGGCGCCCGCGTTCCGGCGCCCGCGAGGCCCGACCGCCGCGCGGCACGGTGAGAGGCGGCCGGCCGCGGGGCATGCGGCGGCGCCCGCGCTGAGCGGCCCGCCCGCCGCCGTGGATGCTGCCGCCGCGCCGCCCGTCGTCCGCCGCGCGGCGCGCCCGGCCTGGCGAGGTCTCGGGGCCGGCGCCGCCGCCGCGCGACCATGTCGGCGGCCAAGGAGAACCCGTGCAGGAAGTTCCAGGCCAACATCTTCAACAAGAGCAAGTGTCAGAACTGCTTCAAGCCGCGCGAGTCCCATCTGCTCAACGACAAGGACCTGACGCAGGTGAGCGGGCCGCGCGGGCCTCGCGGGCGCGGGTGCGCCGGCCGGCGGGGGCTGTGCGGGGTCCGGGGCGCGGCGCGGCGGGGAGCGCGCGGGCGGCGCGGGACAAAGGGAGGCGCTCCGTTTTCCGCGGGGCGCCTCCTCCCGCTCCCCGCGGCCCGGCCGCCGCGTGAGTCGTGCCGGGGGTGCCGTGACTCCAACGTGCCTGCTTCTCCGCGGAGGGGACACAGGGCTCGGGAGGGGCCCGCCGCTGTCAGGACCCCGGCGTCTGTCTTGGGGCCGGGCTCGGACTCGTCCGCCCGGGGCGGCTGAGGCCGGAGGACTGTGCGGTGGCCCGTGGGCGCCCCTCTGGTCTGGCGCAGCCGCCCTCTTCCCCGTCGTGGTCGCCGTCGGCGGCCGGAGAGCGGGGCAGGGTCCCGAAGGCTGGCACGAGCGTCCGGCCTTCGAACTTCGGCTGGGGGGCCCGCTGTCGGCGGGGGGCTGGGGCTCCTCCCCGCCGGGCGTGGAGTGGGGACACGGGGTCGGAGGGCCGGGCCCCTTGCCTGGCCCGCGCTGTCGGGAGAGGGCTGGGTCCCGTCCCGGAGCTCCCGGGTCGGCGTCAGAGCCGCCGCCTCCAACGACGCCGAGTCCTGGGCCCGTCCCTGGAGTGGCTTCGGAGAGGAGGGCTTTGTGTGGGTGACAGCGGCCTGGGAAGTTGGGCTGCGGTCCCCGGTGGCCCTTGGGGCCCTCAGCGGTCGCCTGCGCTCCCGGCGCCCAGGGTTCTCCGGAGCACGGGCAGGGCTTTCGGACGTGCGGGGTCCTTGCCTCCCTGACCCAGCCTCGTCTCCGTCTCTTCAGGAGGCGTCTGTGGCCCCTCCTCGCCGTCCTGCCCAGCCTCCATCCTCTAAGAGCTTTCCCTCCCCTCCCCGAACGAGAGCAGGGGAGCTCCTTTCGCATTCCAGCCCGGTGTGACCCAGGTGTCGCCGTCCCTTTGCAGAAGAACCCCCGAGATGGAAAACATTGCTCTGAAGTGCCGCGCCTGGCTGTTTTTCATGGTGCTTAAGCGCTCCCAGGGTTTGACTTGTTTACATGGCAGAGCGGAGTCGGGTGGCAGGGCAGGGGTTGTGGCCTGGGATGTGGTGTCTTCCTCTGAGGTCAGGTTCCCAGCAGCCAGCGAAAGACCCCTTTTATCTAAAACCAAAAGCTTAACCAAACACTCAAGGCTGCAAAGTCATAGATTGTCAGGGCAGAAGGGCCAGGTCAGCTTGGGAAAGGGTGGAACTCAGTTTCCTGGTGAGTGTTCTGGGGTGGGGGATGGGCTTTAAGGGAGGTTCTCTCTTCTTGACTGGACGCCTTTTTCTGGGAAGCAGTTTATGTGCTGATGAGGGTCCTGGACCAGGAGTCAGGAGACTTTGCTTCTAATCTTGCTGTCACTTTCAGCTGCACGACCTTGAACAAGTCCCTTTGTATAGTTTCATTTCCTTTTCTATGAATTGGGACTAGGGATCCCTGGCTTACCACCCTCACCAGGCTGTCGTGGAAAGCAAGGAATGGTCTTATTCAACTTTTTTCTCTTACTACTTAAAAGATAGAAATTGCCTACCGAATAGGGAACTTGGGTTTAGGAAGTTTCTGGGCTTGGCAAGGGCTGTTCTGAGAGAGATTCATGGTTACTCCAAGCGACTGCCAAAATTGGTAAATTGGGTATTTACACCTCATCGGGCCTGTTTTCTGATTCTTAAGCTTAGATAAACTAGAGTGAAATCTGCATATTGGAGTTGAATCTGTTAAAAATTAAAAAAAAGTCTGTTGATTATTAATTGGATTCAAGAGAGGTTGTCAGAAATTTGAAGTACTTTACTCCTTTCGTTGTATTCGCAGTTTAATTGTGGATTTTGACGCAGACCCGAGTCTTGCAGGGCACAGCTGGAACGGTAATTTCTGAAATAATGAGTGGGGTTGTTTGTGCTGGGAGAGATCAGGCCGGCCTTCTACCTCCTGGGATCTTTCAGGAAGAAACTGCTCTTGAAAAGAGGAGGAGGGAGACCCCAGGGCTGTTGCCAATAACCTTAGCTGCTGCTCTCTGCATCCGGCCCTACCCCGGCCTCTTACTCTCATCCTCCTGGCTCCATCAGAAAACCTCAGCCAGTCGGTTCCCATCAGTCTGCCCCCTGGTTCCTGCTGCCCCTCCCCGCCCAGAGCTCGTTAGACCGTCAAGGCTGGAAGATAGACCAGTGATCATTGAGGCCACCACCCTCTAAGGCGCTATCTTTCAAGAGTTTCAAAATGTGGTAATTTAGGAAGACTGTGTAAGAAAGATTGGAGGGGGAGAAACTAGAGCTGGTATTTTAATATTCTAATGTCAGGTATTAAGGATCTGACTTTAGATGATAGCGATGAAAATAAATGGGAGGGGATGGAGTTAAAAAATAATCACAAATGAAGAATTATCAGATCTTGGAAACTGAAAGCATGCGGGTGATAAAGGAAAAGTCAAACATGACTTGAGATTTCAATTAATCTCAATTCCCTAGATTCTTCTTATCTTTTACCCTAGTAATTCATCCGGCTGTATTTTTATTTACTAAGTAGCATTTTGTACTTTAGATTTTTTTAGTGGATTAATATTATCGTCTGCTTTCTCTGGAGAAATACTTTTCTCTTGTCTTTGAACTCCTAGAAGTAATTTAGGGTATTAAAATTGTTGTAGACTTCACAAGGTTGTTAGCTATCATACTCTTAATTAAAAAAAAATTGTTGTAGAGACTATTAGCTGGATTTTTCCAGCGACTACTGAAAGAGCTTTAAGAAAACAGGCACAAACTATGAAGCGGAGGCAGGTAATTACTTTCTGTTGAAATCCCCAACAGTTGGGATTAGGCTTCTTTTGTGCCAAAACAATGGCAGTGTTTTCCAAGGTTTGTCCTAACCCTCTCAGTAGTGCCTGATTTGCTTGTCTTTTTTTTTTTTTTAATATTTACCCCATTGTAAAAACTGCTCTTGTTTCTTTGAATCTGTTTTCCTGCTGATGAACTAGATTGCTTTTAAAAATGTTTTATACGTTATCTTCAAAAATCATATTGCATCCAGGCAAGCTGATGAAGAATTGCAGATCCTGGCAAACTCCTGGCGATACTCCAGTGCATTTACCAACAGGATATTTTTTGGTATGGTGGATTTTGATGAAGGTTCTGATGTATTTCAGATGGTAAGATCTTTGGTTTATTCTATTAAGTAGGAATAGGTAAACTGGATAAAGTGGAATACATCTTTTCCCATGGCCACAAGAAGTTAAATAGGACTTGTTTTATGTAAAATCTAGAATAGTTAGTGAAATAGAAACTAAACTTGAGCTAACCATGAAATGTAATGGTCAGCGCTAACCTTTTAGAATATGGAAATTGGGTAGTAATCAAGTAATTTTATATATGTTTTTTATTGTGGTAAAATAGACATAAAAATTACCATTTTAGCTATTTGTGTTTTTTTTTAAAGATTGGCACCTAGGCTAACAACTGTTGCCAATCTTTCTTTTTTTTGTTAAGGATTGGCACCTGGGCTAACTGTTGGCAATTTTTTTTCTTTTTCTTTTCTGCCTTATTTCCCAAACCCACCCTAGTACATAGTTGTATATCTTAGTTGCAGGTCCTTCTAGTTGTGGGATGTGGGACGTGGCCTGACGAGCGGTGCCATGTCCACACCCAGAATCCGAACCCTGGGCCACCGCAGCGGAGCGCGCGATCTTAAC
Source organism: Equus asinus (assembly GCF_041296235.1). Taxonomy (NCBI): domain Eukaryota; kingdom Metazoa; phylum Chordata; class Mammalia; order Perissodactyla; family Equidae; genus Equus; species Equus asinus. The sequence goes on along the minus strand of NW_027225319.1, from coordinate 55,079 downwards.
TACTCGGCCACGCAGCCGGCCCCATTTAGCCATTTTGAAGTGTACAGTTTATCAAGTAACTTTGTAAATCACAGCATAAATCCCGCCATTATGCCACCATTATGTAATATTGAAGTTCTTAGTATAGCTAGGCACCTGTCTTTACCCCCTTGCTTCTTGTCTTAGTGGAAAAGCTCCTTGATCTTGTCCAAAGCTTAAGCCTTTTTCTGTGCCCTGGATCCCGTACCCACCCGCTCTGTCAATCATGACCTCTCTCACTTGTATTTTTTTTAATTAAGACTATTTTTTTTAGAGCATTTTACAGGTTCACAGCAGAATTGAGGGGTAGATAGATTTCCCATATACTCCCTGCCCTTACACATGGAGAGCCTCCCGTTTTAGCAGCATCCCCAACCAGGGTGCTACATTTGTTACAGTTGATGAACCTACATTGACTCATGATAATCACCCAAGGTACATAGTTTACATTACAGTTCACTCTTGGTCATATACATTCTACTGGTTTGGGCAAATGTATAATGACATGTATCTGTTAACACAGTATCACAAAGAGTATTTTTACTGCAGTGAAAATCCTCTGTACTCTACTAATTCATCCCTCCCCTCTAATCTTTGGTAATCACTGATCTTTTTACTGTCTCCAGTTTTGCCTTTTCCAGAATGCCATTTAGTGGGAATCATACAGTATGTAGACTTTTCAGATTGACTTATTTCACTTAGTAATACGCATTTAAAGTTCCTCCATGTCTTTTCAGGGCTTGATAGCTCATTTCTTTTAAATGCTGAATAATATTCCATTGTCTAGATGTACCAGAGTTTCTTTATCCATCCACATACTGAGGGACATCTTGGTTGCTTCCAAGTTTTGGCAATTATGAGTAAAGCTGCTGTAAACATCGGTGTGCAGGTTTTTGTGCAGATGTAAGTTTTCATCTCCTTTGAGTAAATATCAAGGGGCACGATTGCTGGATCATATGGTAAGCGTATGTTTAGATTTGTAAGAAACTGCCAAAATATCTTCCAGAGTTGCTGTATCATTTTGCACTCCCAGCAGCAAAGAATGAGAGTTCCTGTTGCTCCACATCCTCAGCATTGGCTGTTGTCAGTGTTCTGCTATTTGGCCATTCTAATAGGTGTTTAGTGGTATCTCGTTCTGATCTACATTTCCCTGATGAATTATGATGTGGAGCATCTTTTCAAATGCTTATTTGCGATCTGTATATCTTCTTTGGTGAGACGTCTGTTAGGGTCTTGTGCGGGGTGGGGTCTTTTGCTGAGGAAGATGAGCCCTGAGCTAACATCTGTGCCAATCTTCCTCAATTTTTGTTTTTTTAAGGAAGATTAGCTCTGAGCTAGCATCTGCCACCAATCCTCCCCCTTTTGCTGGGGAAGATTGGCCCTGAGCTAACATTCGTGCCTATCTTCCTCTGTATATGTGAGACGCCTGCCACAGCGTGGCTTGATAAGCAGTGCATAGGTCCGCACCCAGGATCTGAACCAGTGAACCCTGGGCCACTGATGCAGAATGTGTGAACTTAACCGCTGTGCCACGGAGCTGGGCCCCAATATTCCTCTATTTTATATGTGGGTTACCGCCACAGCATGTCTGACGAGTGGTGTAAGTCTGTACCCGGGAACACGGGCCGCTGAAGCGAGGCACACTGAACTCAACCACTAGGCCACAGGGCCAGCCCCCATTGGGTTGCTTTTTAAATCAGATTGTTCTCTTATTGTTGAGTTTTAAGAGTTCTTTTTATATTTTAGATAATAATCATTCATCAGAAATGTCTTTTGCAAATTTTTTCTCCCATCCTGTGGCTTGTCATCTTGCTCTCTTGACTTTGTCTTTCACAGAGCGGAAATTTGTAATTAAGTACAACTTATCAATTATGTCTGTCATGGGTTGTGTCTTTGGTGTTTTATCTAAAAAGTCATCACTGTACCCAAAGTCATCTGGGTTTTCTCCTATGTTATCTTCTAGGAGTTTTATATTTTTCCCTTTTTCATTTAGGTCTATGATCCATTTTGAGTTAATTTTTGAGAAAAGTGTAAGATCCATGTCTAGATTAGGTGTTTTTTGTTTGTTTCTTTACTCATGGATGTCCAGTTGTTTTGACACCATTTGTTGAGATGACTATCCTTTTTGCATTTAACTGCCTTTTCTTTTTTGTCAAATATCACTTGGCTGTATTTATGTGGGTCTATTTCTGGGCTCTCCATTCCTTTCCATTGATCTGTTCGTCTTTTCTTTGCCAATCCCACACTGTCTTGATTACTTGTAGCCCGAAGTTGGGTAGTGTCAGTCCTCCAACTTTGTTCTCCTTCAATGTTGTCTTTTTGCTGTTCTGGGTTTGCCTCTTCATATAAACTTTAGCATCAGTTTGTCAATACCCACAAAATTGCTTGCTCGGATTTTGATTGGGATAGCACTGAATCTATAGATGAAGTTAGGAAGAACTGGGATCTTGACAATATTGAGTCTTCTCCATGAACATGGAGTGTCTCTGCATTTCTTTAGTTCTTTGATTTCTTTCATCACAGTTTTGTAGTTTTCCACGTATACATCTTGTACATGTTTTCCCGAATTTATATCTAAGCATTTCATTTTTGAGGATGGTAATGTAAATGATGTGTTTTTAATTTCAAATTTCTCTTGTTCATTGCTGGTATATAAGAAAGCAGTTGACTTTTGTATATTAACCTTGTATCCTGCAACCTTGCGGTAATCCCTTGTTAGTTTCAGGAGTTATCTTAGTTTATTTTTTCAGATCTTCTAAATAGGTGATCATGTTATTTGTGAACAAAAACAGCTTTATTTCTTCCTTCCCAATCTATATGCTTTTTATTTCCTTTTCTTGTCTTATTGCATTAACTAGAAATTCCAGTACGATGTTGAAAAGCAGTAATGAGAGGGGACATCCCCATACCTCATCTTAGTGGGATAGCTTTGAGTTTCTCATCATTGAGTATGATGTTAGCTGTAGGATTTTTGTAGATATTCTTTATCAAGTTGAGCAAGTTCCTGTCTACTCCTTGTTTACTGAGAGTTTTTATCATGAATAGGTTTAGATTTTGTCAAATGCTTTTCCTGAACCTATTGAAATGATCATGTGGGGTTTTTTTTAGCCTATTGATGTGATGGATAACATTAATTAACTTTTGAGTGTTGAACCAGCCTTGCATACTTGTGATAAATCCTAGCTGGTCATGGTGTATAATTCTTTTTATGTGTTGTTGATTTCATGTGCTGATTTTTTTTTTCTTAGGATTGGCAGGTGAGCTAACATCTGTTGCCAATCTGTTTTTTTTCTTCTCCCCAAAGCCCCCCAGTACATAGTTGTACATTGTAGTTGTAGGTCCTTCTGGTTGTGCTATATGGGACACTGCCCCAGCATGGCTTGATGAATGGTGCCATGTCTGTGCCCAGGATCCGAACCAGTGAAACCCTGGCCCAGTGAAGCGGTGTGCAGGAACTCAACCACTCGTCCATGGGGCCAGCCCTTAATTTTTTTTTTTATATGAGTACAGCACGTGAGATATTTATTATATAGACATACACAAGAGGGAGTATATTGCAACACTGTTTTATATTGGACTTTTTTTATTGAAGTTATGATAGTTTGCAACACCGTGAAATTTCAGTTGTACATTATTCTTTGTCAGTCACCATACATATGCACCCCTTTACCCTTTGTGCCCACCCCGCAGCCTCCTTCCCCCAGTAACCACTAAGCAGTTCTCTTTGTGCATGTGTTTGTTCGTCTTCCATATTTGAATGGGATCATACAGTGTTTATCTTTCTCTGCCTGGCTTACTTCACTTAACATAAAACCTTCAAGGTCCATCCATGTTGTTGCAAGTGGGATGATTTTGTCTTTTTTTTATGGCTGAGTAGTACTCCATTGTATATATATAACACATCTTCTTTATCCAGTCATCAGTTGATGGGCGCTTGAGTTGCTTCCACATCTTGGCTGTTGTGAATAATGCTGCAGTGAACATAGGGGTGCATAAGTTTCTTTGAATTGTCGATTTCATGTTCTTTGGATAAATACCCAGTAGTGGGATACTGTGTTATTTCTATTTTTAATGTTTTGAAAAATATTCATGCTGTTTTTCCATAGTTGCTGCACCAGTTTGTATTCCCACCAGCAGTGTATGAGGGTTCCCTTTTCTCCACACACTCTCCAACATTTGTTCTTTTTTGTCTTGGTGATTATAGCCATTCTGACAGGTGTAAGGTGATACTTAGTGTAGTTTTGATTTGCATTCTCCTGATGATTAGTGATGTTGAACATCTTTTCGTGTGCCTGTTGGCCATCTGCTTTGGAGAAATGTCTGTTCATATCCTCTGCCCATTTTTTTTATCAGGTTATTTTTTTGTTTTTGAATTATGTGAGTTCTTTATATATTTTGGAGATTAATCACTTGTTGGATATATGGTCAGCCAATATTTTCTCCCAGTTGGTGGGTTGTCTTTTCGTTTTCTTCCTGGTTTCCTTTGCATGCAGAAGCTCTTTAGTCTGATGAAACCCCATATGTTTGTTGTTGTTCTTTCTCTCTAACAACAGTGAATTTGATAGACCAATTTCCTTAAGGATTTCTAGATGGAGATACATGCTTTCGTAGATTATCCTTCGCTAATGTTGTCACTCATTAGTTTAGTCAAAACAGCCAAGATAGATGAGTCGATGAATGGCTGTTTTCAATGGTTATCTAGCTTCTGTCCCAGTCAGTAAACACTGTAAGTAATTTCTTTTTGCTGCTAAATAGTTGATTTGAAACAGTTACCCAGACATGATAAGTTCTATGAGACTGGGCAATAGTACATTTTCAAACATGGAGTAGAAACTTTGGACAGGATGTAAAGAGATCTGGCTTTTAAACAGATTTTAGTCCTTACTCTTTCTGTCTAGCTTTGTGACCATAGGGCAGTCGCCTGAACCCCTCTGTACCTATTTATTCTAATGTGAGTGCATTGTACTAAATCACCTCAGTGTCCCTTCCAGCACTACTGTTCTATGATGCAAAATATTAAAGATGGATTTACATTTTGAATAGAGATCATTCGTGATATTCAGGTTTGGTGTTAAATCAGCTGAAATGCAGGATGTTTTGTGGTCAGATTTCTGAAGAAGCTGTGAAATGCTTATGGGGGCCATTATAGCTGCTAATTGTATAATAATATGCATTGAAATATTTTTTAGAAAGGATACACTTGGAACCAATATGTTAATATCAGATGTTGATTTAAATGGGTTCTGCCGAATTATGAACAAGGATGAGATCAACAATGGTAACAGTATACTAATATTATAGAAAGTCAAAGCCCAAGGGACCTTCGATGCCATTTAATCAGCCCCTTCATTTTGACTGCTAAAGAAAACTGGCCCTAAAGAGATGAAGCAATTTACTGAAGGTTATTCCACGGAAATGCCTTCAGGTTTCCCATTTTGCTGCATATTCCCTATGGATTAGGTTCACTTGGAGATTCAAATTACTCCCTGGAGAAACGAAAACCCGCAGTTAATGGACCTTGACCGCAGTTAATCAGCCTTGGTTGCTTCCTGACATCTGAATTGTTGGGAGAAGGATCCTAATTAGAGACATTTGCCCGGAGGGGTGATGCAGGTTTTAGCAGTAAGGAGGAGTTTTGATTGACTCCTTTTAATACGTGAAAGTAGAATTTGGGTGGGGAGACAGCAGCAGTAGCCTAGAGATTACTCTTCAGAACTCTTTGTACTTCCTTTCACTCTCAACTTTCCCTGGGCGTAATTAGGGGAAAAAGTACTGATGACTGTCAATCATAAGATAAATACAAATCAAAATCACAGTGGCATACCACCTCACACCCATTAGGATGGCTACAATCAAAAGAACAAACTGAATGTTGGCAAGGATAGAGAGAAATTGGAACCCTCGTGCACTGCTGCGTAGTGGGAATATAAAATGGTGCAGCTGCTATGGAAAATAGTATGGCAATTCCTCAAAAAATTAAAAGTAGAATTACCATATGATCCAGCAATTCCTCTTCTGGGTACATATCCAAAAGAATTAGAAGCAGAATCTCAAAGAGATATTTGTACACCTACGTTCATAACAGCATTATTCACAATAGGCAAAAAGTAAAAGCAACCCAAGTGTTCATCGACAGGTGAATGGACAAAGAAAACGTGGTATATACATGTAAGGGAATATTACTCCGCTTTAGAATGAAGGAAATTCTGACACATACTATCACATGGATAAACCTTGAGGACGTTATGCTGAATGAAATAAGCCAGTCACAAAAGACGACTAATACTGTATGATTGCACTTATAGGAGGCGCCTACGGTAGTCATATTCATAGAGACAGACACAGTGGTGGTTGCCAGGGGCTGAAAGAAGCGAGAATAGGGAGTTATTTTTTAATGGATATAGAGTTTCAATTTTGCAAGATGAAAAGAATTCTGGAGGTTGCACAATAGTGTGATGAACTTAACGCTACTGAACTGTACATTTACAAATGGCAAAGATGGTCAATTTCTGTATATTGTACCACAGTTCAAAATTAAAACAGATGCTAATGCCTCGGCCCCGACTCCGTGTTGACGTATCCTCGCCGACACCACTTTGTATTTGGTCATTGTCCTGAAAATGTGAGTATAGCTGGATAGAGTAGGACTCGTGGTGGAAATGTTGAAGCATGATCTTCAGGCTCTTGTGGGTGACAATTTAGGGGCATTGAAATAAACCCTGCCTGCAGAATCAGTGATGACTAGTATATTTCTATTTTTTTTCTTTTCTTTGTGAGGAAGATTCACCCCGAGCTAACATCCCTGGCCAATTCCCCCCTTTTTTTTTCTTTGCATGAGGAAGATTAACCCCGAGCTGGTATCTGTGCTAATCTTCCCCTACTTTGTACGTGGAATGCCTACACAGCATGACTGACGAGTGGAATAGGTCTGCACCTGGGATCCGAACCCATGAACCCCCCAGGCAGCTGAAGCAGAGCACACAGAACTTTAACCTACTCAGCCGTGGGGCTGGCCCCTGATTAGTATATTCCAGTGAGTGCTTTGTATCCTTTTGTGTGTGTGGGAGGGGGAGGGGCAGGCAGCAAAGATTGGCCCTGAGCTAGTCTGTTGCAAATCTTCCTCTGTTTGCTTGAGGAAGATTGGCCCTGAGCTAACATCTGTTGCCAATCTTTCTCTTTTTGCTTGAGGAAGATTGTCACTGAGCTAAAATCTGTGCCAGTCTTCCTCTATTTCATGTGGGATGCTGCCATAGCGTGGCCTGATGAGCGGTGCTAGGTCCACGCCCAGGATCCAAACCTACGAACCCCAGGCTGCCAAAGCAAAGCATGCGAACTTAACCACTATGCCACCAGGCTGGTCCCCGAGAGTGCTTTGTAAATGATGACTTCCAGCTGGAAATAAAACTCTTAAGATGTGTTAGCTACCCAATATCCAGACTCAGAAATAATCCATTTGATCTGAACCTTCCAGTTTATAATGCTTGGCCATGGCTCTGTGGCCACCAGCTGCAGCTAGACAACTTTGGGTCTGAAGTTCTTTTTATGATCTTCATATAAAATAAGCGAAATGTTTTCTCCCCCTCCAAATACAGCTCAAACATTATAATTTCTGGGAAGCTTTCCTGACCTCTCAGTGTAGGTTATATACCCTTCCTCTCTTCTTTGGTGCATGCTGATCTGTATTATTTTATCGTATAACTGCCCTGTTTCTCTCCTAAACTGTAAGCTGCTTTGGAACAGGGGTATTGTCTTACTCGTCTTTGGCTCACTTTCTAAAATGCATACATGTAAGTAAGTACATGCCCAATAAATTTTCACTGATTGAAGAAAGAAAAAAGATGTTTACCCCTGAGTAGCGTGCTGTTTTGTGGTGGAAACAAACATGTAAACAAGTGCAATCCTATGTGCTAGTGGAAAAGTATGTGTTACAGCGTGGGTGCAGAGAAGGGTGTGATCGCTTGGGGGGATTGGGGTGGGGGGGAGAGGCTTATGTGACAGGAATTGAAATTTTAAAGGATGATTAGTTCACAAGGTAGATTTTTAAAGTCCTGAAACAGCAAAATATTCTTCTCAGTATAGTATTATTACAGTACTTTAAGAAAATCTTGTCAGTCATTTGTCTCCTGAGTCACACCCAAAGAGTTGCATGGTACTTGAAAATTTCTAAATGAACAAGAACGCACTACTTTAAAAACGTTCTTACCACTCTTACCCTCTTCCAGTTTTGAAATTCGTCCAAGGTGTCTTGTTTTAATTACCAATTTCCAAGTTCTTAGTAACTCTGAACATGTTTTCTTATGAGTTATCTGCAATTTCATTAGAACCAATTTGGGCCTCCATCTAATTCCAAAGGTCTCCCATGGAATCTTCTTAGAATTAAGGTAGAGAAACCTTAGGGAAACAGAGAGACTAGTAAGGAAGTTTGAGGAGAAAAGGGAAAAAAAGAGGCAGGTTTCCAGGACCAATTCAAGGACCCCTGAAAAGCCAACTACTTCTCTTCTTTTGTTGCTGGGTTTCTTCCTTTTTCCTCCCTTTTTTTCGTGAAGATCAAATTCATTCTCACAAAGCTGACCTCTCCTCACCTCTTTTTATCAAAATTTTCTTCCCTAATCATTCTATTTGGAAAAGCTCAAGCCAGAAGTACAAATACTCTCTAATCCTGATTCCTGGCCCTTTTTCTGGTAACAACATGTGAGGACAGCATGTGGATGTTTGTGACCATTTTATCTCACATTCGTGTAAAATACCAATGTTTTCCTAATATGCAAAATAAATACTAAAGTACCAGTATTGCCATTTTGTTATGGTATCATACATATTAAATTCAAGTCCCAAAAGCTTACCAGGAGAAAGGAAGATGAAATTCCCTGATAGTGACTAGCTAGATAGTTCTGTCAAATGTTAATTCAGATTAAGATAGTATTATGAATAAATGTAATAAAAGATGTGCAAGACATATACTGAAAACTACGGACCGTTGTTGAGAAAACTTAGAGAACACCTAAAATAAAGGATGTATCCTGTTCATAGATTTTAAAATTCAATATTATAAAGCTCTCAATTTTCATATCAATTCCAATAAAAATTCCAGCAGATTTTTGTGTTTGAAGATTGAAATGCTTATTTTAAAATTTATATGGCAATGTGAAGGGCCCAAAATAGCCAAGACAAAAAAATGGCAGAGTAAACAGCCCAGAGGGCCCATCCCTCCACAGAAACACTGAAAAAAGTGAGCAAAAACTGTCAGAATCAACTTTGTTGGAACTCTGGAAAATAGTCAAAGGTTTAAAGCAACTAAGTGAATGCTGAATGAAGAAAAAGGCAACTTCAGCGTGGTAGGAGAGCTCTGTGGTGTTTCAGCCTTGCCCCATCCCCTGACTTTGGTGTGGCAGAGTCTTGAAGACAGCAGTCTGTATTCCCAGCATGGGTAACTGGTCACAGAGAGAGCAGAGCAGACCTTCTTCCCAACAAATTGTGTTTGTTTCGACCTGTCTGTAGGTTCCATGAAGGAATGCTGTAAGGAGCTTGTGTTAGTTTCACCTAACTCAGAAATCTCTCAGGGTAGAAAAGCAGCTATGCATGGGGTGTTCCTCAAAAATAAGGAAAGACAAACGAACAAGCTACTGCTGCTTGGGGCACAACATTGCAGTTGTGGCAAACAGTGGATATGCCAGAAGTCTGGGAGGAAGAGCTGAGAAGAGATTTACTTTGGGAAGCAAAGGCTTGATATACCCAGAACAGGATGCATGCTCAGAAAAGATATGAGTTCTCTAAGCTTTCACCTCTGGCTGTCATTATGCTTCATAGGAGCAGGAAGTGAAGGCTAAGGCAGAGTAGTATACAGACTGGCTAAGTGCTGAAGGAGTGTACCAACACAAAGCAAGCTGCAAAGATCAAGAAAGTATTTTCTTTTTTTGCCTCCAGGTGTTAAAGGAAATCAGTCTCAAATCATTAGATGACCACTAAGCTAGTGAAACAGAAACTTCAGTGTTGAGACATGAAAAAGAATACAGTCTTTACAAAGACAGTTTAGAAAATGCACTAAGCAAAAACTACAACCTACAACATGCAGCAAGAACAAACCTTGGGAAAGGAGGAGAATTTGATTTTCAGAGTTAACACATTCTGATGTTGAAAATGTCGTTTTCAACAAAAATTATGAGGGACATAAGGAAATAAGAAAATACGGCCATTCACGGGGGAGAAAAAGAGAAACTATACCTCAGGAAGCCCAGACATTGGACTTACTAGAAAAAGACTTTACATCAGCTATTTAAAATATGTTCTGAGAGCTAAAGGGAACAATGGCCAAAGAACTAAAGGAAACTAGATGAATAATCTCACCAAACAGAGAATATCAATAAAGAGCTATACCATAACAATAACAACAACAAAATGATAATTATGTGAGGTAAAGAATGTATTAACTAACCTTATTGTGGTAACATTTCACAATATGTGTATATCAAATCATCATGTTGTACACCTTTAACTTACACAATGTTTTATGCCAATTATATCTTAATAAAGCTGGAAGAAATAAAACATTGTTCTTGGGGAAAAAACCAAAGAGATAGATATCATAAAAAAGAACTAAATAGAAATTGTTGAGCTGAAAGATACAGTAAGGGAAAAAAAATTACTCAAGGGCTTCCAAAACATATTCGAGCAAGTAGAAGAAAAATAGTGAACAGGAAGATAAGTTAATTACAATTATCCAGTTGGAAAACCTGAAAGAAAAAACAATGAAGAAAACAGAAACTGAGAGAACTGTGGGACACCATCAAGCACACCAGTACACACGTAATGAGAATCCCAGCAGGAGAGGAGAGAGCGAAAAGGCAGAAAGAACACATCATGAAAGAATGGCCGAAAACTTCCCAAATTTAGTGGAAGACATCAATCTAAATGTCTAAGAAGCTTGTCAAACTCCAAGTAAAATAAACACAAAGAGCTCCATACCAAGACAGACAGAGAATCTTGAAAGGACTGAGAGAGAAGTGATTTGTCATGTACAGAGATCCTTAGTAAGACTAAGAGCCGATTCCTCATTAGAAACCAAGAAGGTCAGAAAGCAGTGGGATGATGTATTTAAAGTGCTGAAAGAAAAAAAATGTCAACCAAGAATTCTAGATCTGGCATAACAATCCTTCAAAAATGAAGGAAAAGTTAAGACATTCTCAGATAAGCAAAAGCTGAGTTTGTTTTCAGTAGATCTTCCCAACAAGAAATGCCAAAGCAAGGCCTTCTTTTATGCTGAAATTAAAGTATACTAGGTGGTATCTCAGAGCCATAAGAAGAAATAAAGAACACTAGTAAATGTAACCACATAGGTAAATATAAAAGCCAGTATTATTGCATTTCCGGTTTGTGACTCCTCTTTATATTCCTATAAGATTTAAAAGGATATGCATGAAATAATTATAAATCTATGTTAATGAGCATACAATGTATAAAGATGTAAGTTTGATGATAATAAGATAAAAGGGAAAGGATGGAGTCATATAGGATCAAAGTTTTTATATCCTTTTGAAGTTAAGTTAGCATTAATTCACAGTAGATTGTTATGTTTAAGATGTTTATTGTAGTTCTAGGAAGCCCACTATGAAAATAATGTAAAAATACACAGAAAAGGAAGTGAGAAGAGAATCAAAATGATACACTCCAAAAAATCAATTAAACACAAAAGTGAGCAGTAATGGAGGAAATGAAGAACAAATTATATATGACGTAGAGAAAACAAATAGCAAAATAGAATAAATAAGTCCTTCATAATCACTAATTACTTAAATGTAAATGAGTTAAACTCTCCAATTAGAAGGCAGAGAATGGGGGCTGGCCCCGTGGCCAAGTGGTTAAGTTTGTGCACTCCACTTCCGCAGGCTCGGGTTTCACTGGTTCGAATCCTGGGCACGGACATGGCACTGCCCATTAGGCCATGCTGAGACAGCGTCCCACATGCCACAACTAGAAGGACCCACAACTAAAAATACACAACTATGTACCGGGGGGCTTTGGGAAGAAAAAGGAAAAATAAAATCTTTAAAGAGAAAAAAAAAGACATAGAATGGCAAAATGGATTTAAAAACCTCTAAAATACAACTGAGGGCTGTCTACAAGAGACTCCCTTTAGGTGCGAAGAAGCAAATAGGTCAAAAATGAAAGAATAGAAAAAGATATTCCATGCAAGTAGCAACCAAAGACAGCTAGGGAAACTGTATTACTATCAGACGAAATAGACTTTAGGTCAAAATTGTTACAAGAGACAAAAAAGGACATTATGTATTGATAAAAGGGTCAATTCATCAAGAGAATATAATAATTAAAAACATATGTGCACCTAACCATGATGCCCCAACATATATGAAGCAAATATTCATAGAATTGAAGGTGAAGGGGGAAATAGACAGTTCTATAATAATAGCTGAAGAATTCACTACTCTACTTTCAATAATGAATAGAACAGCCAGAAAGAAGATCATCAAGGAAACAGAGGGCCTGAGCAATACCATAAACCAACTAGAGTCGCTTGTATAGAACACTTCACGCAACAAGAGCAAAATTCACATTTTTGTCTTGTGCACATGGAGCATTTGCCAGGTTAGACCATATATAAGGCCACAGGCAGGAGTCAATAAATTTAAAAAGATTGGAATCTACAAAGTATCTTCTCTGACTACAATGGAACAAAACCAGAAATCAATAACAGATGGAAATTCGGAAAACTTATAAATATGTATAAATTAAACAGTACACTCTTTTTTTTCCAATTATTTTATTGAGGTCATATTGGTTTATAACATTGAGTAATTTCAGGTGTACATTATTATTTATCAGATTTTTGATAGACTGCATCGTGCTCACCAACAAGAGTCTAAATTTTATCAGTCACCATATATATGTGCCCCTTTACCCCTTTTGACCACCCTCCCAACCCCTTCCACTCTGGTAACTACTAATCTGTTCTCTTTATCTGTGTGTTATCTTCCACATATGAGAGAAATAATATAGTGCTTGTCTTTCTCTGTCTCGCTTATTTCGCTTAACATAATACCCTCAAGGTCCATCCATGTTGTTGCAAACGGAATGATTTGTCTTTCTTTAGAGCTGTATTTAGAGTATTCCATTGTATATATAAACCGCATCTTCTTTATCCATGCATCAGTTGATGGGCACTTGGGTTGCTTCCACCTCTTGGCTATTGTGAATATTGCTGCAATGAACATAGGGGTGCACAATCTCTTCGAATTGTTGATTTCATGTTCTTTGGACAAAGACCAAGTAGTAGGATAGCTGTATTTTATGATATTTCTATTAATTTTTTTAGAAATCTCTACTATTTTCCATAGTGGCTGCAAGACTTTGCATTCCCACCAGCAGTGTATGAGGGTTCCCTTTTCTCCACATCTTCTCCAACATTTGTTAATTTTTTTTGTCTTTGTAATTACAGCCATTCTGACAGGTGTGAGGTGATATCTTTGTAGTTTTGATTTGCATTTTCCTAAAAATTAGTGATGCTGAACATCTTTTCATGTGCCTGTTAGCCATCAGTATATCTTCTTTGGAAAAATGTCTGTTCACATCTTCTGCCCACTTTTTGATTAGGTTGTTTGTTTTATTGTTGTTGAGTTGTATGAGTTCTTTATATATTTTGGAAATTAATCCCTTGTCACATATAAAACTAGTAAATATTTTCTCCCAGTTGGTGGGTTGTCTTTTCATTTTGTTCATGGTTCCCTTTGCCTTGCAGAAGCTTTTTAGTCTGATGTAGACCTGTTTGTTTATTTTTCTTTTGTTTCCCTTGCCTGAGGAGACATGGTATTCAAAAAGATGCTGCTAAGACCGATGTCAAAGAGTGTACTACCTATATTTTCTTGTATAAGTTTTATGGTTTCAGGTCTTTAATTCAAGTCTTTAATCCATTTTGAGTTAATTTTTATGTATGGTGTAAGATAATGGTCTATTTTCATTCTTTTGCATGTGGCTGTCTAGTTTTCCTAACACCATTTATTGAAGAGACTTTCCTTTCTCTATTGTATGTGCTTGGCTCCTTTGTCAAAGATTAGCTGTCCATAGAGTGTGCTTTCAGTTCTGTTCCATTGATCCGTGTGTCTGTTTTTGTTCCAGTACCATGCTTTTTGATTACTCTAGCTTTGTAGTATATTTTAAAGTCAGGGATTGTGATGCCTCCAGCTTCGTTCTTTTTTCTCAGGATTCCTTTTGCTATTCGGGGTCTTTTGTTGTTCCATATGAGTTTTAGGATTCTTTATTTTATTTCCATGAAGAATGTCATTGGGATTCTGATTGGGATTGCATTGAATCTGTAGATTGCTTTAGGTAATATGGACCTTTTAACTATGTTTACTGTTCCAATCCATGAGCATGGAATATCTTTCCCTTTCTTTATGTCTTCTTTGACTTCTTTCCATAATGTCTTAGACTTTTAAGTGTAGAGGTCTTTCACGTCCTTGGTTAAATTTGTTCCTAGATATTTTATTCTTTTTGTTGTGATTGTAAATGGGATCATATTCTTGACCTCACTCTGTTAGTTATTAGAGTATAGAAATGCAACTGATTTTTCTAAGCTGACATTCCATCCTGCAGCTTTTCTGTAGTTGTTGATTATTTCTAATAGTTTTCTGGTAGATTCTTTAGAGTTTTATATATATAGAATCACATCATCTGCAAACAGTGAGAGTTCTACTTCTTCTCCACTTTGGACCTCTTTTTTCTTTTTCTTGCCTAATTGCACTGGCCAAAACCTCCAGTAGTATAGGAGTGGTGAGAGTGAGCACCCTTGTCTTGTGCCTGTTCTCAGAGGGATGGCTTTCAGTTTTTCACCATTAAGTATGATGTTGGCTGTGGGTTTGTCATATATGGCCTTAATTATCTTGAGATACTTTCCTTCTATACCCATTTTGTTGAGAGTTTTTATCATAAATTGATGTTGGATCTTGTCAAATGCGTTCTCTGCATCTATTGAGATGATCATGTGGGTTTTATTCCTCATTTTGTTAATGTGGTGTATCACATTGATCGACTTGCAGATGTACAGTCCACGCATCCCTGGTATAAATCCCACTTGACCGAGGTGTATGATCCTTTTAATGTATTGCTATATTCAGTTTGCCAATATTTTGTTGAGCATGTTTTCGTCTATGTTCATCTGCAACACTGGCCTGTAATTTTCTTTGTTTGTGTTGTCCTTGTCTGGTTTTGGTATTGGGGTGATCTTGGCCTCATAGAATGAGTTCTGAAGCATTTTTTCTTCTTCAATTTTTTGGATAGTTTGAGAAGGATAGGTATTAAATCTTCTTTGAATGTTTGGTAGAATTCTCCAGAGAAGCCATCTGGTCCTGGACTTTTATTTTTTGGGAGGTTTTTGATTACTGTTTCAATCTCTTTACTTTGGTCTTTTCAGATGCTATATTTCTTCTTGATTCAGTTTTGGGAGGTTGTATGGTTCTAAGAACTTATCCATTTCTTCTAGGTTGTCCAAGTTGTTGTCATATATTTTTTCATAGTATTCTCTTATAATCTTTTGTATTTCTGTGTATCTGTTTTAATTTCTCCTCTTTCACTTTTAATTTTATTTACTTGAGCCTTCTCTCTTTTTTCCTTAGTAAGTCTGGCTAAGAGTTTGTCAATTTTGTTTATCTTCTCAAAGAGCCAGCTCTTAGTTCAATTGATTCTTGCTATTGCTTTTTTAGTCTCTATTTTATTTATTTCTGCTCTAATTTTTATTATTTCCCTCCTTGTGATTATTTCAGCTTGGTTTGTTCTTCTTTTTCTAATTCTGTTAGGTGTAGTTTAAGATTACTTATTTGAGATTTTTCGTCTTTGTTGAGGTAGGCCTCTATTGCTGTAAATTTCCCTCTTAGCCCCACTTTTGCTTCATCCCATAAGAGTTGGTATGTTGTGTTTTCATTTTCATTTGTCTCCAGGTATTTTTTGATTTCTCCATTGACCCACTGGTTGTTCAGTAGCATGTTGTTTAGTCTCAACATATTTGTGACTTTCCCATCCTTTTTCTTGTATCTGATTTCTAGTTTCATAGCATTGTGGTCAGAAAAGATCCTTGATATTATTTCAATCTTCTTCAATTTCTTGAGGCTTGCCTTGTTTCCCAACATATGGTCTATCCTTGAGAATGTTCCATGTGCACTTGAGAAGAATGTGTATTCTGCTGTTTTTTGCATAGAATGTTCTCTGTTAAGTCTATCTTGAACAGTATTGCATTTAAGGCTACTGTTTCCTTGTTGACTTTCTGTCTGGATGATCTATCCGTTGATCTAAATGGAGTGTTGAAGTCCACTACTATTATTGTGTTGCTGTTGATTTCTCCCTTTAGGTCTGTTAATAGTTGCTTTTTCTACTTTGGTGCTCCTGTGTTAGGTGCGTATATATTCATAAGCATTATGTCCTCTTGGTGGAATGTCCATTTTTTATTGTATGCTGCCTGCCCCTCCATGTCTCTCATTGTCTTTTTTATCTTGAAATCTGCTTTGTCTGATACAAGTATGGCAACACCTTCTTTCTCTTGCTTTCCATTTGCTTGGACTGTCGTCTTCCATACCTTCACTCTGTCCATATATTTGTCTTTACAGTTGGGATGTGTTTCCTGGAGGCAGCATATTGTTGGGTTTTGTTTTTTAATCCGTCTAGCTACTCTCTGTCTTTTGACTGGAGAATTCCATATATTTACATTTAGAGTGATTATTGATATATGAGGGCTTAATATTGCCATTCTGTCTCTTGTTTTCTGGTTGCTCTATATTTCTATCATTTCTTTTCCCTTGTATTTCTGACTGCTATTTCAGACTGGTGGTTTTCTGTGACGGTTTTCTCAATTTTCTGCCAGAGTCCCGCCCCGGCCGAGTCCAGGTTCCTGAGGGATGGATGGCGTCGGCGCAATGAGGGGAAAATAAAGGGGACGTGAGACTTGGGTTGGTGTTAGCAAGTCCAACTTTACTGTGCACAAGTGTCGTATTTATATTTTTCAGGATTAGTACAGAAATAGCTCTACAAATATTCTCGGAGAGATAAGGAAGTAAAAAACGAGCACAAGAATATTTATTAGCATTCTATTCTATAGAGCCTAAAGTTAATGGTAGTCTTCTCCACAATTAACTAGTGTTTATTGTCTCTAAGCTAAAAGAGATAGGTACCTAGACTTCTGTTGTAATTCATGGTAAGGTTAAATCAAAGAGGGAAGGTCCAGGCCTCCGGACCGTCTGGTTACATGCTGATGGAGCCATCCCTGCCTCCCTCAATCATTTATGCCATTAGTGTAGATGGTTAATGGGAACAAAAGGTGACTCCAGGGTATCTTATCCCCAGGGCTAATTGCATTCTCAGTGGGCAGTTAAACATCTTTACATTTTCGTGCCCTTTAGGGGGTGAAAGCATTCCTTTGTCTTTTAGATTGTAGAGCTCACAGTCCCTTAAGCACACTGCTGGAGAAAGTATCATTTTGTTAGTAAAGTAAAGGGCTGAAAAGCTAAGCTAAAGTATATATCTTCAAGAATGAAAAACAGAAACAAGTATAGACATAACCTTGATAGAAAGCATGCATATAATTCAGAAAATATCAGGGGTGTCGGCCGGCCATTCTTCACCGAGGGGCATCCCTGCACCCCTCGGCCCTTCTACTCATCAATTATTTATTATTTAGTGCTTTTAGGAGAAAACCTCTATAACATTTTAACAGAAAGCAGAAGGTCAAGAATAATATATAGATACTTCTTGATCATCCAATTAACCAGCAAACTTAGAAGGACGATGCATATATATATTTAGACAAAGAACTGGAGGGAGAAGGAAACATTCACCAGATGGAGGCCATAAACCTAACTCGACATCTTATCTGGGCAGGATTCCTTTCTGCTTGTCTCAAAAGGGACTGTGTGCTCCTCCATTAATTAACTGAAAAATATCTTGAAAGTTACCTGCAGGTGGTCACATTCTCTTACTATATCTAATTTTCCCAGGAGGTAGTGCCTCCCAAGCAGCCACCCAAAGGAGTGAAAACTGGAGGTTAAGAAAGGAAAAGGAATGAAGGGCAATTAGAAGCAGCACAGGTTTCAGAACTATGTGAGGGGCCGGCCGGTTATTCTTCACCAAGGGGCGACCCTGTACCCCTCAGCGTTAATTGGCTGGACCCTGTCAAACAGCCGATCAAATGATGTAGCCACGGCTCCTGGCAATTTTCTCTTTATTTATGATTTGTGGCTCTGCTCTGGTTTTTTTTTTTTTTTCTTGAGGAAGATTAGCCCTGAGCTAACGTCTACTGCCAAGCCTCCTCTTTTTTTTTTTTGCTGAGGAAGACTGGCCCTGAGCTAACATCCGTGCCTATCTTCCTCTGTTTTATATGTGGGATGCCTGCCACAGCATGGCTTGACAAGCAGTGAGTAGGTCTGCACCTGGGATCCAAACTGGTGAAACCCGGGCCGATGGAGCAGAACATGTGAACTTAACCACTGCATCACTGGGCCAGCCCAACTCCTCTGGCTTTTTTTTTAAGTGGTTACCATGAGGTTTGTATAAAAGATCTCATAGATGAGATAGTCCATTTTCTGATAGCCTCTTATCTCCATTATTCTAAGCAGGTTCCATCCCTTTCCTTTTCCTCTTCTGAGTTATTGTTCTCACAAATTGTTTTCTGTGTTGTGAGTTTGTGACTAAATTGAAGTGTTTATACTTACTTGTATGCTTTCCTTCCCATTGTCTTTTATGTTACAATTAAGTGTTTACTGACCTATTGTAATATAGAGCTGCAATTTTGTGATTCTGTTTACCTCCTTGATCAAGGTTTTGTAAACCTTTGCCTTTTGGTACATGAAATAGGGCTCCCTTCATCATTTCTTGTCAGAGAGGTCTTGTTGAGCTCCCTTGGGTTTTGTGTATCTGGGAAAGGTTTTTATTTCCTCATTATATCTGAAGGATAATTCCACTGGATAGAGTATTCTTGGCTGAAAGTTTTTGTCTTTCAGTATTTTGAATCTATCATTCCATTTTCTCTTAACTTGTAAGTTTTCTGCTGAGAAATCCCCTGAAATCTGATAGGGGTTCCCGTGTAGGTTATTTTCTTCTGTCTTGCTGCCCTTAATATTTTTTCTTGGTTGTTGACTTTTGCCAGTTTTACTAGTATATTCCTTGGAGGAGGTCTTTTTGCATTGATTTAATTAGGAGATCTATTGGTTTTGTATACTTGTAAATCCAGTTTATTCCCTAGGTTTGGGAAGTTCTCAGGTATTATTTCTTTGAACAAGCCCTCTGCTCCTTTCTCCATCTAGAGTATTTGTAATCTTTATGTTGCATTTCCTAATTGTCAGATATTTCTCACAGAATTTCTTCATTTTTTAAAGATCTTAGTTCTCTCTCCTCCTGTACCTGAAGCATTTCTATATTTCTAGTCTCTAAATCACTAATTCTGTAATCTATAATGTCAGCTCTATTTTTTATAGTTTCCAGATTATTTTTTATCTCGTTAATTGTGTTCTTCATACCCATAATTTCTGTTTGTTTTGTTTTTAGAGTTTCAATCTTTGTTGAAGCACTTGTTCTGCTCACTGATTTTATTCGTGTGCACGTTTAACTGTCTTTCTGAGTTTTCTTGTAACTCATTGAGCTTCTTTATGATAACTATTTTGAATTGTCTGTCGTTTGAATTGTAAGTTTCTGTGAGTCGAGGATTGGTTTCTGGAGACTTGTCATTTTCCTTCTGCTCTGAAGTGTTACTGTAGTTATTCATGGTGTTTGATGAACTGATCCTTTACTAGCACATTTGTGGTAGTATTGAATGCAGGGAATGCATTGCCTAGAGGGAAAATTATATCTGTAAATGTCTACATTAAAAGAAGAAAGATCTTAAATCAATAACCTAACTTTACTGCTTAAGTAACTAGAAAAGAAGAAACTATAGATCTAGAAGAAACTAGATATAGGAGATATATAGAAGAAGAAATTACACCTGCCACTGCTGAGGTGGAGCAGGAGCTGTGTTTTCTGATCCTGCCCCATCTGCCAGATGTTTTATGATTAGGGCTACTCTGCATTTGCTCCAGCTGGCTCCAGCTGCTCTGTAGGTTTTGCTCTTGTAGGCAGGGCCTCTGTGCTGTGCGGGCATGTTGGACACCGTAGCCAGCACTTCTCTTCTCCATAGGGGACCAGCTGAGTAGCTGTGCGCTAGGCAGGAGGTGCACCTACACAGGGGCTGAGCTGCCCATCGGCGGGTCCCGTGGTTGCTGTGCTCCATGGGCAGGGGTGCCTTCCGAGTCAGCAGGGTGCCTTCTCACCTGCACTGTGCTCAGCTGACGGGCACCTTTGTGGGGGCTGAGCCATCACCACTCTGTGTACAGTGTTCCAATCGGTGGGGCCACCAGGGCCAGGTGGGCACTCCCTCGGCTGGGCTACAACTCCGAAAGTGTTCACACAGGCCGTGCTGTCCCCACCTCCTCTTACAGTTGCACTGGCTGCTGTGTGAGGATCTGTGACCTCGCTTGCTGCCACCAAGGAGGGAAAGGTTTGGGCTCACCTAGTTCCACTGCCTCCCAGTCCTCCAGTCCACCCCCTTCAGATATGTAGCTGTGTAGATCTCTTAGACGTCCTGTTGTGCTGCGCAGGGAGTCCTCTACTGGTTAATCCATGTCCATTTAGTTGTAACTTACAGGAGAGAGACTAAGAGAGTGACTCATTCTGCCATGATGCTGACGTCACCACCTAAACAGTATACTCTGAAACAACAAAAGAGTTCAAGAAGGCATCACAAAGGAAATTAGAAAATACTAAAAAGAGATGAGTGAAAAAAAACCATGACATACAAGAGCATCAAATTCAGTGAAAGCATTGCCCAGGGGGAAAATTATACCTGTAAATGTCTACATTAAAAAGAAGGAAGATCTTAAATCAATAACCTAACTTTACAACTTAAGTAATTAGAAAAGAAGAAACTATAGATATAGAAGAAACTAGTTATAGGAGACATATAGAAGAAGAAATTATACCCAAAGCTAGCAGAAGGAAGGAAATACTAAGGATTAGGTTAGAATGGAGATACACAAAATAAAGAATAGTAAAACAATAGAGAAAATCAACAAAACCAAACATTGGTTTTTGGAAAAGATCAACAAAACTGACAAATGTTTAGTTACACTAGAAAAAAAAGAGTAGACTCAAATTGCCAAAATCAGAAATGAAAGTGAGGCTATTACTAACATCACAGAAATAAAAAGGTTTATAATGGTATACTGTGAATAATTGTATGCTAAATAATTAGATAACCTAAATGAAATGGACACACACCCTACCATAGCAACCTCAAAAAGAAATAGAAAATCTGAACACACCTATAAAAAATAAAAAGATTGAGTCAATCAAAACCTTCCAATAACGAAAAACCCAAGTAGGTAAATTCTACCAAACATTTAATGAAAAATTATCACCAATCCCTCTCAAACGCTTCCAAAAAATAGAAGGGGAGGAAACACTTCCTAACTCATTCCACGAGGCCAGTATTACCCTGACATCACATACACAGACAAAACTATAGGCCAATACTCTTTACAAACATAGACGCAAAAATCCTTAACGAGATACCAGCAAAGCAAATGCGGCAGCATACTAAAGGATTATACACCATGACCAAGTGGGATTTATCCCAGGAATGCCTGTGATACAAAAATAAATTAACATAATACATATTAATAAAATGAGGGAAAAAAACCACAGATCGTCTCAATTGGCGAAGAAAAAGCATTTGACAAAATTCAATGTTGTTTGGTGATAATGACAGCTCAGAAAACTAGGAATAGACAGGAACTTCCTCAATCGGTAAAGAGAATTTATGAAGAAGATACTACTAAGACTTTAAGGTAGAAAGCTCAGAAAGCTTAATCATCATATTTGAAGTTTGGTAGAGTACTTTTTAAAATAATATTGAGCTAAGGTTTATGTTGGCATGATTGATGCTAGGATTCATACTTGCTAGCAGAAAATGGATGGTCCTATTGTTGCTTACCACAATTAGAATCATTTAACTTTCCCTACCAGCTTTATAATATATGCTCATTGTAGGAAATTTGGAGAAAATGGACAAGTAGAAAGCCAGAAAAAAAATCACCCAGACATATCACTTGAAGAAAACTAATCTATATTTTTGGAGGTATCATCCAAACCTTTTTACTCTAAAGCATTTCTTTAAAATGGAATTTAAAAAGTTACTCAGTATAAAGGCTAAATTTCTGTAACTCAGGGTAATCCTTTAATGACTTGTAGCATTCACATTGTGAGTGATCGCCGACTTTGTTTTCTTCTTCAGAACATCACACATGACAACCTTGATTTTGGTAATTTGAAAAATAAGGCATTACTACAATAACGGCATGTGTTAGTGACATTTACCATTAAAGAATACAATTTTCTTGATATTCCCCAAACTAGACAATTCAGGCTATTTTGGCATAGCTATCTTAAAATTCACTATCTCTTGCTGTTTTTTTTTCTTTCAGTAAGTTCATTGAGGTTCTTACTTCACTTTATTTATAATTAAGATTTCTATTTGGTTCATTTTCAAATACACCTGATTCTTTTTCTTCTACTTTTTAGTAACTCTTTTTGAAAAAGCAGAAGATTTGGAGAGTGATGTTAAAAACCTTAATTATTAACTTGCTTAAGTTTAGACTCTTTAAAAAGTATTGCATAATTTATTGAACTCCCACTAGTTTCTAAGAAGGATACATTATTTGCTTTGGAGCTATAAGATTAAGCTTGTTTGGTTTAATTTTTTTATTGCAGTATAATTGACATACACCTTGTTACTTTCAGGAGTACAACATAATGATTTGATATTTCTATATCTTGCAAAATGATCACCACAATGTCTAGTTAACATCCATCATCATACATAGTTACAAATTTTTTTTCTCATGATGGGAACTTTTAAAATTTACTCTCTTAGCAACTTTCAAATGTGCAATACAGTATTATTAACTATAGTTGCCATGCTGTACATTACATCCCCATGACTTATTTATTTTATAACTGGAAGTTTGTACCTGGTTTACCTTTAAAGGTTCTGTTCTCCCTCATAATTTTCGTAATGTGAGTGGAGAGGTGGTTTTAATTTCTTCTATGTTAAAAAAACTAGACAGACCTAGGAGAAAAGAAATGAATTGTTACTTTATGCTTTTTAATTACATTCATTTTTAATGGGCTTTTTCTTGAGCAGTTTTAGGTTTACAGAGAAACTGAGTAGAGAGTACAGAGTGTTTTCACACACCCCCTTACCTACCTCAACCCCCAGTTTCCCCTGTTATTAATTACTTGCATTAGTGTGGTATATTTGTGGCAATTGATGAACCCATATTGACACGTCGTTATCACCCAGAGTCCATAGTTTACATTAGAGTTCACTCTTGGTGTTGTACATTCTGTGGGTTTGGACAAATGTATAATGACATGTATCCACCGTTATAGTATCATACAGAGTAGTTTCACTGCTCTAAAAATCCTCTGTGCTTTGTCTGTTCGACCTCTGGCAACCACTGATCTTTTACAGTCTCTATAGTTTAGTCTCTTCCAGAATATCATTTAGTTGGAATCATATAGTATGTATGCTTTTCAGATTGGCTTCTTTCACTTATTAATATGCATTTAAATTTCATCCATGTTTTTTCATGACATGATACCTAATTTCTTTTAGGGCTGAACAATATTCCATTGTCTGGTTCTACCACCATTTATTGATCCATTCACCTACTGAAGGACATCTTGGTTGCTCCCAGTTTTGGCAATTATGAGTAAAGTTGGTATAAACATTTGTGTGCAGGTTTTTGTGTAGATGTAAGTTTTCAATTCTTTCATTCATTCATGTTTGCAATTGCAGGATTATATAATAAAGGTATGTTTAGATTTGTAAGAAACCTTCCAAAATGGCTGTATCATTTTGCATTCCCACCAGCAATGAATGAGAGTTTCTGTTGCCCCACATCCTCATCAGCATTTGGTGTTGTCAGTGTTTTGGATTTTAGCCGTTCTAATAGGTGTGTAGTGGTATCTCATTGTTTGTTTGTTTGTTTGTTTGTTTATTTATTTATTTATTTATTGGTGAGGAAGATTGGTCCTGAGCTATCATCTGTTGCCAATCTTCCTCTCTTTGCTTGAGGAAGATTGTCCCTGAACTAAAATTCGTGCTAATCTTCCTCTGTCTTGTATGTGGGATTGCCACTAGAGCATAGCTTGATGAGACATGTGTAGGCTGTGCCTGGAATCTGAACCATGAACCCCAGGCTGCCAAAGCAGAGTACGCGAACTTAACCACTATGCCACCACACCAGCCCCTCATTGTTCTTTTAATGTGCCATTTCCTGATGACATATGATGATGAGCATTTTTTATAACTTTATTTGCCATCAGTATATCTTCTTTGATGAGGTGTCTGTTCAGTTCTTTTGCCCATTTTTAAGTTGAGTCTTTGTTTTCTTATTGTTGAGTTGTAAGAGTTCTTTGCATATCTTGGATACCAGTCCTTTATTAGATATATCTTGTAAAGATTTTCTCCCAGTCTGTGGCTTATCTTTTCATTCTCTTAACAGTGTCTTTTGCGGAGCAGAAGTTTTTAATTAATAATAAACTCCAAGTTATCAACTTTTTCTTTAATAGATCATGCTTTTTGTGTTGCATCTGAGAAGTCATTGCCAAACTCACAATCCCCTAGATTTTCTCCATTTTGCTTATAGGAGTTTATAGTTTTGTATTTTAAATTTAGATCTGTATCTATTTTGAGTTAATTTTTATGAAAAGTGCAAGGTCTGTGTCTAGCTTTGCTTTCTTTGCATGTAAATGTCCAGTTCTTCTAGCACCATTTGTTGAAAAGACTGTCCTCTCCCCATTGAATTGCCTTTGGTCCTTTGTCAGAGATCAGTTGACTCTGTTTGTGCGGGTTATTTCTGGGCCCTCTATTCTGTTCCACTGATCTATCTGTGCATTCTTCCACTAATACTACACTGCCTTAATATTGAAATTACATCCATTGTTTGAATAGGAAATCCACTCAGATGGTACAAAATATAAGCGGGACGAAGAGTATATAGTGAAGTATAGTGAAGCCGCCTCCTGCCCTGTTCCCCCAGCTACCAGATTACTTTCCCAAGGCTGCCACCATTATCAAGTGTAATTTTCATTCTTTCCGAGTTATTTCACTTTTTATCTTATCTTATCCTCTCTCTCCTCTCCCCACTCACCCCTAACACAAATATTAAAATACTATGCACAGTGTTATGTGACTTGCTTTTTTTTTCATTTAACGGTATAACTAGGAAAACATCTCACATATCTGTACATCTAGCCCTGCCTTCTTTAAAAAAGTTTTTATCATGGCACAAAAGCCCGCAAAACATTCCATTTACCACTTTAACCATTTTCAGTGTGCAGTTCGGTAGTGTTAAGTATCTCCACATTGTTGTGCAACAGATCTTTCAAACTGCATAATCTCGCAAAACTGAAACTCTATACCCATTAAACAGTAATGCCCCCTCCCTAACCCTTGTCAACCACTTTTCTACTTTCTCTTTCTATGATTTTGACTATTTTAGATATTTCATAGGAATGGAATCATAAAGCATTTGTCCTTTTGTGACTGGTTTATTTCCCTTAGCATGATATCCTCGAGGTTCGTTCATGTCGTAGCACAGGAAAGGATTGCGTTCTTTTTTAAGGCTGCATAATATTCCATTGTGTGTGTATGTATTTATGTATGTATGTATGTATGTGTATATGTATGTATATATGTATGTATGCATATCACATTTTCTTACATATATGTTCTTTATTTTATTGAGGTCATAATAGTTTATAACATTGTGAAATTTCAGTTGTACGTTATTATGTGTGACTTATCATATATATATGTGCCCTTTACTTCTTTTGTCCACTTCCCAACCCCCTCCTGCTCTGGTAACCACTAATCTGTTCTCTTTGTCCATATATTTGTTTATCTTCCACATATGAGTGAAATCATTTGGTGTTTTTCTTTCTCTGCCTGGTCTTTAGCTTAACATAATAGTCTCAAACTCCATCCATGTTGTTGCAAATGGGACGGTTTTGTCTTTTTCTATGGCTGAGTAGTATTCCATTATGTGTGTGTGTGTGTGTGTATATATATATATATATATATATACCACATCTTCTTTATCCATTTGTCAGTCGATGGGCACTTGGGTTGACTTCTGTATCTTGGCTATAGTGAATAATGCTGCAATGAACATAGGAGTGCATAAGTCTCTTTGAATTGTTGATTTCAAATTATTTGGATAAATACCCAGTAGTGGGATAGCCAGGTCATATGGTATTTCTTTTTTTCTTTTTTTCTTTTTTTTTAAGATTGGCACCTGGGCTAACAACTGTTGCCAGTCTTTTTTTTTTTTTCTGCTTCATCTCCCCAAACCCCCCTGTACACAGTTGTATATCTTAGTTGCAGGTCCCTCTGTTTGTGGGATGTGGGACACCGCCTCAACGTGGCCTGACGAGCGGTGCCATGTCCACGCCCAGGATCTGAACCCTGGGCCGCCGCAGTGGAGCGCGCGAACTTAACCACTTGGCCATGGAGCCGGCCCCCCTCTTTTTTTCTTTTTTTAAAGATTGGCATGTGAGCTAAAATCTGTTGCCAATCTTCTTCTTTTTTTTTAAAGAAAAGATTTTATTTTTCCTTTTTCTCCCAAAGCCCCTCCCCTCGTACATAGTTGTGTATTTTTGGATGTGGGTCCTTCTAGTTGTGACATGTGGGATGCCGCCTCAGCATGGCTTGACAAGTGGTGCCATGTCTGCACCCAGGATTTGAACTGGTGAAACCCCGGGCCACCGAAGCGGAGCACAGGAGCTTAACCACTCGGCCATCGGACTGGCCCCAACCAATCTTCTTCTTTTTTTTTTTTCCTTCTTCTTCTCTCTAAAGCCCCCCAGTATATTCTAGTTGTGATCACCTCTGGTTGTGCTATGTGGGATGCCGTTTCAGCATGGCCTGATGAGCGGTGGCATGTCCACACCCAGGATCCAAACCTATGAAACCCTGGGCCACCGAAGCAGAGCACGTGAACCCAACCAGTCGGCCATGGGGCCAGCCCCCATATGGTATTTCTATTTTTTACTTTTTTGATAAATCTCCATGCTGCTTTCTATATTAGCTGCACCAGTTTGCATTCCCACCAGCAGTGTAGGAGGGTTCCCTTGTCTCCACATCCTCTCCAACATTGACTGTTTTTTGTCGTGGTAATTATAGCCATTCTAACAGGTGTAAGGTGGTATCTCATTGTAGTTTGGATTTTCATTTCCCTAATAACTAGTTATGTTGAACATCTTTTCATGTGCTTATTGTATATCTTCTTTGGGAAAATGTCTGTTCGTATCCTCTGCCCACTTTTTGATCAGGTTGTTTCTTTTTTGTTCGAGTTGTATGAGTTCTTTATATATTTTGGAGATTAACCTCTTGTCAGATACATGATTTGCAAATATTATCTCCCAGTTGGTGGTTTGTCTTTTCATTTACTTCATGGCTTCCTTTGCCTTGCAGAAGCTTTTTAGTCTGATGTAGGCCCATTTGTTTATTTTTTCTTTTGTTTCCCTTGCCTGAAGAGACATAGTATTTGAAAAGGTCCTTGTAAGACTGATGTCAAAGAGTGCACTACCTATGTTTTCTTCTAGGAGTTTTATGGTTTCACATCTTACATTCAAGACTTCACTCCATTTTGGGTGATTTTTGTGTATGATGCAAGATAATGGTCTACTTTCATTCTTTTGCATGTGGCTGTCCAGTTTTCCCAACACCATTTATTGAAGAGACTTTCCTTTCTCCATTGTATATTCTTGGCACCTTTGTCAAAGATTAGCTGTCCATAGATGTGTGGTTTTCATTCTGGGCTTTCAATTCTATTGCATTGATCTGTGTGCCTGTTTTTGTACTAGTACCATGCTGTTTTGATCACTGTAGCTTTGTAGTATATTTTGAAGTCAGGGATTGTGATGCCTCCAGCTTCGTTCATCTTTCTCAGCATTGCTTTAGCAATTTGGGGTCTTTTGTTACCCCATATGAATTTTAGGATGCTTTGTTTTATTTCTGTGAAGAATGTCATTAGGATTCTAACTGGGATTGCATTGAATGTGTAGATTGCTTTAGGTATTATGGGCATTTTAACTATGTTTACTCTTCATATCCATGAGCATGGAATATCTTTCCCTTTCTTTATGTCATCATCGATTTCTTTCAATGATGTCTTGTAGTTTTCAGTGTATAGATCTTTTACCTCCTTGGTTAAATTTATTCCTAGATATTTTGTTCTTTTTGTTGCGATTGTAAATGGGATTGTATTCTTGAGTTCTCTTTCTGTTAGTTCGTTATTAGAGTATAGAAATGCAACTGATTTTTGTAAGTTGATTTTGTACCCTGCAGCTTTGCTGTAGTTCTTGATTAGTTCTAATAGTTTTCCAATGGATTCTTTAGAGTTTTCTGCATATAAAATCATGTCATCTGCAAACAGGGAGAGTTTCTCTTCTTTCTTTCTAATTTGGACAACTTTTTTTTTCTTGCCTAATTGCTCTGGCCGAAACCTCCACTACTATGTTGAATAAGAGTGGCGAGAGTGGGCACCCTTGTCTTGTTCCTGTTCTCAGAGGGATGGCTCTTAGTTTTTCCTTGTTGAGTATGATGTTGGCTGTGGGTTTGTCATATATGGCCTTTATTATGTTGAGGTACTTTCCTTCTATAGCCATTTTATTGTAAAAGGGTGTTGGATCTTGTCAAATGTTTTCTCTGCATCTATTGAGATGATCATATGATTTTTATTCCTCATTTTCTTAATGTGGTGTATCACATTGATTGATTGGTGAATGTTGAACCATCTGTGCATCCCTGGTGTAAATCTCACTTGATCATGGTGTATAATCTTTCTGATGTATTGCTGTATTCGGGTTGCCAATATTTTGTTGAGGTATATCACATTTTCTTTATTCACTCATCTGTAAAAGGACATTTGGATTGATTCCCCCTTTGGCTATTGTGAATAATGCTACCATTAAACATCAGTATCAAATATCTCTCTGAGACCCTGCTTTCTTTTGTTTTAGGTATGCATCCAGAAGTGGAAATGTTAGACCATATGGTAATCCTATTTTTAACTTTTTGAGGAACCTCCATACTGTTTTCCACAGCAGCCACACCATTTTACATCCCCACCAACAGTGCATAAGTGTTCCCTTTCACCACATCCTCACCAGCATTTATTCCTGTCTTTTTATCATAGCCATTCCAACAGGCATGAGGTAATATCTCATTGTTGTTTTGATTTGAATTTCTCTTATGGTTTGTGATGCTGAGCATCTTTTCATATGTTTGTTGGCCATTTGTATATCTTCTTTGGGGAATTGTCTATTCAAGTCCTTAACCAATGTTTTTAATGGAGTTATTTGTTTTTTGGTGTTAAATTGTACAAGTGCCTTATATATTCTGGATATTAACCCCTTATCAATATATGATTTGCAAGTATTTTCTCCTATTCCGTAGGTTGTCTTTTTTTTTTTTAAAGATTGGCAACTGAGCTAACAACTGTTGCCAATCTTCTTTTTTTTTTCTTCCCAAAGACCCCCACTACATAGTTGCATATTCTAGTTGTGAGTGCCTCTCGTTGTGCTGTGTGGGATGCTACCTCAGCATGGCCTGATGAGTGGTGCCATGTCTGTGCCCAGGATCCGAACTGGCGGAACCCTGGGCTATGGAAGTAGAGTCCACAAACTTAACCACTCAGCCAGGGGGCCGGCCCCAATAGGTTGTCTTTGCATTCTGTTGATAGTTTCCTTTGATGTGCAGAAGTTTTTAAGCTTGATATACAGTCATGCATTGCTTAAAGATGGGGAAATCTGAGAACTGCATCATGTGGTGGTTTCCGAGTTGTGCAAAGATCATAGAGTGTACTTACACAAACCTAGATGGTATAGCCTACTACACACCTAGGCTGTATGGTATTAATCTTATGGGACCACTGTTGTACATGTGGTCCATTGTTAACTGAAACGTTGTTATGTGGCACACGACTGTAGTCTCATTTGTCTATTTTGCTTTTGTTGCCTGTGCTTTTGGTGTCATATCCAAGAAACCATTGTCAAATCTAATGTCCTGAATCTTTCCCCCTATGTTTTCTTCTAGGAATTTTATAGGTTTAGGTCTTTAATCCATTTTGAGGTAATATTTGTATATGGTGTAAGTTGAGGGTCCAACTTCACTATTTGCAAGTGGATATCCAATTTTCCTCACACCATTTGTTGAACAGACTGTCTTTTCCCCATTGTGTAGTCTTGGCATCCTTGTTGAAAATTATTTGGCCATATATGCAAAGGTTTATTTCTGGGCTTTCTTTTCTGTTCCATTGGTTTATATATCTGTCTTCATGCCAATGCCACATCATCTTGATTACTGTTGCTTTGTAGTATTTTTTGAAACCAAGAAATGTGTAGTCTTCACCTTTGCTCTTTTTTTGTAAGATTGTATTGGCTATTCAGGGTCCCTTGAGCTTCCATGTGAATTTTAGGATTTTTTTTCTATTTCTGCAAATAATGATGTTGGGCCTTTGATAGGGATTTCATTGAATTTGTAGGTTCCTTTGGCTGGTGTGGCCATTTAACAACACTAAGTCTTCCAGTCCGTGAGCACGGTGCGTCTTTCCATTCATTTGTATTTTCTTTTAGGAATAGTTTCTAGATTTCAGTGTACAAATCTTTTGCCTCCTTGGTTCAGTTTATTCCTTAGTATTTTATCCTTGCTGTTGCTATAGTAAATGAGATTTGTTTAAAAATTTTTTTTGGATTGATCATTGTTAGTGCATGGAAATGCAAATGATTTTTGAAAAATTTTTATATTAAGGTGCTATGTGGTATTCTGTTGTATGCATAGCACAATTCGCTTAACCGGTCTCCTATTGAGGAATATCTATGTTATTTACAAAGCTTTGATGTTACAAACAATGCTGCAGTGAATAGTCTTGTGAACATCTCATTTTTCACATATATCTGTTGGATAAATTCCTAGAAGTTAAATTTCTGTATTAAAGGATATACACATTTAAAAATTTCATAGATATTGCCAAAGCGTTATGATTCTGACATAAAATAGTCACAATTTGTGATGGTATTTATTACAAATTATGAGAGCATCTATTTTCTCCTCCAATTTGCTCTTTTAATGGTAATTTACTTTGTCTTTCTTCCAAAGCAGATTCACAAATTACACATTTATGGTCGAGAGTCCAAGAAAGGGTTTTATGTTGATTTCTGTGGCAATTTGATGAAAAATATGAAAGAGATATGGGCCAGTGAACTTTTTCTAAAATATAGCTGAAGGAAACTCGTTGAGAATCATCTACTAAAAGTGATGTATGTACAATAATCTATCAGTAAAACTTTGTTAGTCATCCTTTATTGGACTTGTCTTTCTTATGATTCACAAATCTTAAAAATTCTGTGATTATCATTTTGTTATTAAGATAGTTCTCTATTTGTGGAATTTGTCATTTAATGCTGTTTAGTGTTAAGGAGTCTTGTCAGCAAGAACTAGTTTAAAAGCCATGTGCTGTCATGTAATGGAGTGGCTCTCCTGTCAAATTTATTGCATTTCCCAAGGAGGAAAATATAACTTCTGCAAATTGTATGTTTAAGTGACATTTAATGTATGGAAGACAAGAATAAAATCAGTATACCAGATACAGAAGGCTAGTTTGTATATTTGGCAATGGTACTTGAATACTTGACAGAGGACTTGAAATGTGTAAAAGCTTCTCTTGGTTAAAAAGTTGCCTGAGTCTATCAGATTATCAAAGTGTTCCATTCAAGAAAGGCTCATCACTTGCTATTCCAGTAGAAAGCAGCAACCCTGTCACCTAAACACAACAGGAGGTCTTGCAAATTTCAAGAAAAGTAAATGGAATGGACTAAAACATGTATGGCGGAATAAAATTGGAAATAAAATTTGAAGCCATCCGATTTAGAGAACTGATTTGTGATTTGCAGAGATTACCAATCGACAGTTAAATTATAGAACATGAAAGTTGGAGAGGCTTTTAGAGCTCATCCAGCCAAACCTCTGTAATGAGGAGAAAATAGACCTAGATTGGTTGGTCTGTGAGCTAAAGATCATATCAGACTGGGGAAAAGGTCGATGTGTATGTGTATTCCAAGTGGCAGTTTTGGATTTATTCAATATTGAAAGAATTGTATGCAGATCTCAAGTTGGTCTTATGTTACACACACACACACACACACACGCACAGAGGCATACATTGGGGATATTGTGGGTTTGGTTCCAGACCACCACAAGAAAGCAAATAGCACAATAAAGCCAGTCACAGGAACTTTTTGGTTTCCCAGGACATATAAAAGTTATGTTGACACTATGCTATAGCCTATTAAGTCTATTAATATTAAGTGGCATTATGTCTGAAAATATATACATGCCTTAATTAAAAATACTTTATCGCTAAAAAATGCTAACCATCATCTGAGCCTTCTGTAAGTCATAATCTTTTTGCTGGTGGAGGGTCTTGCCTCAATGCTGATGGCTGCTGACTGATCAGGGTGGTTATTGCTGAAGGTTGGGGTGGCTGTGGCAACTTCTTAAAATAAGACAACAGTGAAGTTTGCCACATTGATTGATTCTTTCTTTCATGAATGATTTCTCTGCAGCATGTGATGCTGTTTGATAGCATTTTACCCACAGAACTTCTTTCGAAATTGGAATCAATCCTCTCAAACCCTGCTACTGCTTTATTGACTAAGTTTATGTAATATCCTAAATTCTTTGTTGTCATTTCAATAATCTTCACAGCATCTTCTCCAGGAGTAGATTCCATCTCAAAAAACCACCTTCTTTGCTCATCCACAAGAAGCAACTCCTCATCTGTGAAAGTTTAATCATGTGATTGGAGCAATATAGTCACATCCTCACGTTCCACTTCCAATTCTAGTTCTCTTGCTGTTTCCACCACATCTGCCGTTAACTTCCTCCGCTGAAGTCTTGAACCCCTCAAAGTCACCCATGAGGTTTGGAATCAACTTCTTCTAAACTCCTGTTAATGTTGCTATTTTGACCTGTTCCCATGAATCACAAATATTCTTAGTGGCATCTGGAATGGTGAATCCTTTCCAGAAGGTTTGCAATTTACTTTGCCCTGGTCCATCAGTGGAGTCACTAACTGTGGCAGCTATAGCATTACAAAATGTATTTCTTCAATAATAAGACTTGAAAGTTGAAGTTACTCCTTGGTCCATGGGCTGCAGAATGGATGTTGTGTGAGGAGGCACGAACACAATATTAATCTCGTTGCAGTCTCCATCAGAGCTCTTGGGTGACCAGGTGCATTGTCAATAAGCAGTAATATTTTGAAAGGAATCTTTTGTTCTGAGAAGTAGGTCTCAATGGTGGGCTTGAAATATTGACTCAACCATGTTGTAAATAGATGTGCTGTCATCCAGGCTTTGTTGTTTGATTTATAGAGCTTAGACAGAGTACCTTTAGCATAATTCTTAAGGGTCCTAGGATTTTCAGAATGGTACATGAGCATTGGCTTTAACTTGAAGTTACCAGGTACATTAGCCCCTAATGAGAGAGTCAGCCTGTCCTTTGAAGCTTTGAAGCAAGGCATTGACTTTTCCTCGCCAGTTATGAAAGTCCTAGATGGCATCTTCTTCTAATATAAGGCTGTTTTGTCTACATTGAATATCTGTTGTTTAGTGTGGCCACCGTCATCTTTATCCTGGTTAGATCTTCTGGAGAACTTGCTGCAGCTTCTATGTCAGCACTTGCTGCTTCACCTTGCACTTTCTTGTTATGGAGATGGTTTCTTTCCTTGCAAGTCATGGACCAACCTCTGCTAGCTTCAAACTTTTCTTCTGCAGCTTGCTCACTTCTCTCAGCCTTTGGAGGATTGAAGAGTTAGGACCTTGCTCCGCATTAGGCTTTGGGTATAGGGGATGTTGTGGCTGGTTTGATCTTCTATCCAGACTACTAAAACTTTCTCCATATCAGCAATAAGGCTCTTTCGCTTTTTTATTTGCGTGTTCGCTGAAGTAGCACTTTTAATTTCCTTCAAGAACTTTTCGTTTGCATTCACAGCTTGGCTAATTGTTTGGCATAAGAGGCCTAGCTTTCAGCCTGTCTTGGCTTTTGATATGTCTTCCTCACTAAGCTTAATCATTTCTAGGTTTTGATTTAAAGTGAGAGACATGCGACTCTTCCTTTCACTTGGAACACCCATAGGCCATTGTAGGGTTATTAATTGGCCTAATGTTAATATTGTGTCTCAGGGAATAGGGAGGCCAGAGGAGTGGGAGAGAGAAGGGAAATTGCTGTCCGAACACACATCTATTCAGTTTGCTGTCTTATGTAGGTGAGGTTTGTGGTGCCCTAAAACAATTATAGTAGTAATCTCAAAGACCACTGATCACAGATCATGATAACAAATATAGTAATAATGAAAACATTTGAAATTTTGCGAGAATTTCCAAAATGTGGTGCACAGACATGAAGTAAGCAAATGCTCTTGGAAAAATGGCACCAACAGACTTGCTCAAGGCCACAGACCTTCAATTTGTAAAAAGTGCAATGTGTGAGAAGAGCAATAAAATGAAGCGCAATAACACGAGGTATGTCTGTGACTATGTTTATTTTTTTTTTTTTTTAAAGATTTTCTTTTTCCTTTTTCTCCCCAAAGACCCTGGTACATATTTGTATTATATTCTTCGTTGTGGGTCCTTCCAGTTGTGGCATGTGGGACACCGCCTCAGCGTGGTTTGATGAGCATGCCATGTCCGCGCCCAGGACTCCAACCGACGAAACACTGGGCCACCTGCAGTGGAGCGCGGGAACTTAACCACTCGGCCGCGGGTTTATGTTTTTAAGCATTGTGGCATGCTGACTATTATATATAAAACATCTAGGAAAGCAAAGAACTCGATAACCTGGAATATAAGAAAAAATATACAATATGGCCATATAGAGTAGTGATTAAGAGGGCAGTGTCTGATCTGAATTTCAGTTCCATGACCGTGGGACTTTGTGTCTTGGTTTCCTCATCTGGAAAATGTAGCTAACAAGTGTTTATCTGCCTCAAAGGGCATAAGGATTACATGAGATAACCCAGATAAAGGCTTAGTATAGTGATATACTAATATTATAGTATTCATATATAGTGTTATTCTATAGTAAAATATTGTTTTGTCAATAAGTGCAAGAAAAGAAGACGGGTCAAAAAGCACTTTCCGAATAAAGTCAAAATACGACACTAGCACTTTCAGGTCAATGGGACTGACCTGGACCCCCCACGACAAGGTAGACGGGATCAAACGACGTAGACCGCCTTAGCAACAGGCCCCCAACGAAGGTGTGTCTTCGCAGCCAATAAGCGCCTGCGCCGCGGCGGAGGGAGCCGGTGGACGACGGGACGCGGCAGAGGGAGGCCGCGCCACCTCTCCTGCCTGAGCCTCGGCCCCACAGAACGGCGGCGGCGACGGCGGCGCTTTGTTTCCGCGGCTCCTGCGGCGGTGGCGGCGGCAGCGGCCTTCGAGCTGTGGGGAGGATCCAGCAGCAGCTGCGGTGACGACGACGACGAGGCCGGTGCATTTCTGTGGTAACCGGGCGCCGGGAGCGCAGAGTGGTGCCCTCCGCTCGCTGAAGCCAAGTAGGCATTGAAGCGAAACCGTGACTGCTGAACCCCTGAGGTAAAACAAGCCCGTCTCCCGGGTCCTGGCGGCTGGGCCTCCGCGCCCTCTGCGTCGGGAAGCGCTGGCGTGAGGGCTGAGGCTGGCGCGTTGCTTGGCGGCGAGAGGCATCCTTTTCCCTTTGGGGAGAAGGCTTCGGCGCTAGACTCAGGCCGGGGTGGGGGTGGCGTGGGGGGCGCTCCCTCCAGCCTCCTGGGCCGCCGCGGCTCAGCCGCCCTCCTCTGTTGCTTCTCCGGAGCTGGTGGGATTGAGACTCCCAAGCCGGAGGCGGGTGTTGGTATCCCGGTCATTCCTCCTAATCTTGGGGCCTGGAAACTGCGTGGGGCAGCGGTGGGGGTGGGGGGTGGGAAGCGGGGGAGGGGCGGGCGAGCGGGCGGGAGGATGCGAGATCCTGGGACAGCTCAGTGGCGTTTCGGCTGCTGGAGACGGGAAGTACCCCGGCCTTGCGGAATGTTTTTTTCGGCAGCCCCTGGGGTCAGTCCGTTTTTTGGGGGTGAGTGGGAGGGCTTGCCTGGCATTTCCGTTCTTTCTGTGCGCTGATATCCTTGGGTCTACCTCGAGGCGGGGGATACTAACGCAGGGTTTTCCTCCTGGAGGACTCGTGTGCGTTGCTTTTTGTGAAGTCTGGCTTTAGTGGGTGGGAAGGCAGACCTCAAACGTTTCTCCACTTTCTGGGCAAATTTCGAGCAAAAGTAATTAGAGCCTATTTATTTCTTCCACGAGGGATGGGAAGCTGGTTAACGTGGGTTGATGGGAAGTAAGATTTATTGCAAGGGAAGCTGTGCCTGGCAGGCCACCTCTTAGCAATCAAGTGCGTTTGGAGGCTGTTTTTCTCTTGTGCTTTTTTTTTCTTTTAAAGATTGTATTTTTCCTTTTTCTCCCAAAGCCCCCCAGTACACAGTTGTGTATTTTCAGTTGTGGGTCCTTCTAGGTGTGGCGTGTGGGACGCCGCCTCAGCGTGGCTTGATGAGCGGTGCCGTGTTCCCGCACCCAGGATTATGAACCGGCGAAACCCAGAACCGCCGAAGCGGAGCGCAGGAACTTAACCCCTCGGCCCTGGGCCGGCCCCTCTCTTGTGCTTCTGATTTGCGTCCTGATAGTGTCTAAAAATATGGGTTGTTCATATCAGATGTATACCACTTTTACACAGCTGGCTGGCTTGCTTTTCAGGCAGTTTGACGTTTGACTTTTCATCCCTAGTGAATTAAGTAATTTTTCTACTGTGAGATGTATCCTTGGCGCCTAGTGGCAAAGTAAAGAAAATTACAGGGAGCAGGGATCAGAATTCCATTCGTAGCTGGCAAAAAGGTGCCTTTGAGTAACTGTTAGGATGGTATACGTTTCTAGAGCACTTTAGCTAGCGTGTAGAGTTTGGGAATGAGCCTCTGATACCTCTTATGCCTATTTTTCTGCATTAACAAGCAGTAGATAGATGTTTTTTTTCCCCTCAAGAAAAAAAAATACGCTTTGGTTCTTAGATTATGGATCCGTAATTGTGTAAAGATTGTCGCTTTGGTTTCTGAACTTGTGTTAATTGGCCCAAGTACAATAAACCTTTATTTACGGGTTATTGGGCACATGAGGTACCCAGTACAACTTGTTGGTTGTTTATTATCAGGCATTCATGTTCATATACATGAAGGGTGTACCTTACAGTTAAATATGACCTTTAGATTTCACTAAGTCTCACAAAGTCTGCATTTAAGACCATAGGTTGAACTTGGATTTTCTCTCGTTCTTTAGGGTGAACAAATTATTTATGTCTAGACTTTCAGGATAGAATTATTCATGTTATGCCAGGGTCACTTTTTCTTATGGGTCTTGAATTTCTGTAGATCTTGTTGCTAAGAGTAATAATCATAACTAAAATCGAGTGCTTATTGTTAACCTTTACCTGTATAATCTTGATTACTTCTCGAAACAACCCTATGGAGAAGGTACGTGGTGTTCCTCATTTTACAGATGAGGAGGAAACTGAGACAGAGAATCAAAGAACTTGACCAAAGTTATGTAGTTTGTAATTGGTGGAGCTGGAATTGAACCCACTCTTGACTCTGAAGCTTATGTTCTTAACCACAAGACGTTAATGCCTCCTTGAGCTGCCAGATGTAACGCGATTCTGACCATTTTAATTTGGCCCCAGTATTATAATGGAAGAAGTTCATGGTAGCTACTGTTGTGGTCATTTGGTGTAGGTCTTTGAGTTTGTAGCTGTTTATAATATTTTGACTTGTGTGTCCAGATGAGATAGTGAGATAACCGAAACATTTAATTCCAGGAGAGTCTTAAGCTATGTGAAAAACCGTCTGTAAAGAACCACAAATATAAATGTAGAGAATTAATTTTAAAAAGTTTTTCCTTCCTGATTATTTACTATGAAGGAGCTCAAAGTGGGTGTTGAGAAGAACTTTCTCAGGCTGAAGTGTCATTCATCTCAAGTCATAATCGTAGTTAAAGGATAATGTAACAGTAATGCTTGAGTGAGTTGAACCCACAATACTGAATCACTCTTGATTCTCTTATAATATGAAATAATACGAACTATATAATACATTATCATTAACTTTATTTTACACAAATAGTTCCAGGTGTTTTCTTTATCAGATCTTCTGTCGAACACTAAGAGCAAAGATTAGTTCTAATTTTTACTTGTGTTTATAAACAAAGAAAGTTTTCTAGGGTTTTGTGGTGGAAAAATAGCACAAAGGCAAGAGGCAGGAAAAGAAACGGATGACCTGGCTAAATCATACATTGAAAAATCAGTGGGGGAAAAAAAAACCTTTAAAGGTTTTGTTATTGTTTTTAGAGAGTTTTTAAAATTTGTTTTATTTTAAATAGGATTGGCTTGTTTTTTCAAATGTTTGGCATTATGAAAGACCAGCCTCTGATTGACAGGTAAACTTAGCTGTAATTTATTTTCATGTAAACCTCTTTGAGATTTGATGTGACTTGTCATTTTAATCCTTATGGCAGCTGATTAGTTGAAAAGCTGACAGCAGTATAACTAGTTATTGGTCTTAAATTTAAAAAGGCAGAATGTCTTAAGAAGTGTCTGTTAGGCTGGTAGTTCACAATCAGTTACACACTACGCTAATTTTTTTTTTTTTTTTGAAGATTGGCACCTGAGCTAACGTCTGTTGCCCATCTTCTTCTTTTTTCTTCTTCTCCCTGAAGCCCCCCAGTACATAGTTCTATATTCTAGTTGTAGGTCCTTCTGGCTCTGCTCTGTGGGACACTGCCTCAGCATGGCCTGATGAGCAGTGCTAGGGCCGCGCCCAAGAGCCGAACCAGGGAAACCCTGGGCCGCCAAAGCAGAGCGCTCGAACTTAACCACTTGGCCACGGGTCCGGCCCCCATACTAACCTAATTTTTGAAAAATGTAACCTGTGAAGTGTTTGCATTCTCACTATGTGGAAAGCATTAAGCCAGGCCTGTGGTGGGAGAGTAGATGCAAATTTTATAAAGGGTTTTGAAAGCATTTAAATACCAGCTGTTTGGTTATGTTATTGCTTGGGGCTTTAATTTTGATCAGGGCAGTTCTCATTATTGGCACCCTCTGGTGTAGTTGGCCATGAGTTTTCAGTTATATGTTGTATTTCTAGAGATGAGATAAATGTGGTACTTAAAGGAATTTCTGTATAGATATAGGTGTGTGAAATAATTTTTTTCTGTAAGAAATTGTGTGAATTTATGTGCCTATTTCACTCTTGGAGTCTGAATAAGTTTATGGATTGGGTGACAGGATACAGGCAATTGTTGGGTTTACATGAGGTCCTTTCCTCTAGACCTTGAATGTTTTCTTGGACGTGGCAGAAGCTGTTCAAATGGTTTAAGTCACTGGAAAATGGTGTATGGATCTTTCTTTAGGAATGTTGAATCTAGCAGGGCAGTAAAAGGAGTGTCCAAGTAGGATCTCTCTGTACCTGGGTTTTTTTTTTTTTTGAGATTTTATTTTTCTTCCTTCTCCCCAAAGCCCCCCAGTACATAGTGGTATATATTTTAGTTGTGGGTCCTTCTTGTTGCGGTACATGGGATGCCGCCTCAGCCTGGCCTGATGAGAGGTGCTGGGTCTGCGCCCAGGATTCGAACTGGTAAGACCCCGGGCCACCGAAGCAGAGCACGCAAACTTTGCCACTTGGCCATGGGGCCGGCCCCTGTACCTGTTTCTTAATGCTTGTCTTATGATTGGCTTGATAGCTGACATACAGGATGGTTAACCTCCATTTCTCCATCTGTGAACTGGGAGTGAGTTTAATAGATACTGCTAAAGTGTAAAGTTGTTCAGGGGGAGGTAACATGGTTGTAACAGCAGTTCTTAGAAGACAATAAACTAAAGCTCTTTGGGGTCTTTGTTAATTTTTAAGTGTTTTAAGAGCATAAAGAGATCCCGAGACTAAAAGTTTGACAACTGCTGGTGTAGAGGAATGAACACTGAACTTGGAGCTAAACCTGGTTTTCTGGTTATAGCCCTGTTGCTTAACTGATTGTGTGGCCTTGGACAAATCATTTATCCTTTCTAGAGCTCTACTTTGTCATTTACAAAATGAAGTTGTACTAGATGTTCTATCGTTATTTAAAAACTCCTGCTTATGTGTGTTGATCCTTTTTTGATTTTACTTGCCTTTTGTGGGGGTAGAGAGAAGGGTGGTGATGAGGTTAAGTTTCTTTATTCAATGTATGCATATCTTTTTTGCCTTAAAGCTTACGTTGGTTGGGATACAGGTGTTTTGTTGCTAATATGATGTCATAGTATCATGTACACATACTTTTGCAAACGTTTATTGGAAAGGAAAAACTTTTTGATGGGAAGTTTGTTAATGTGCCTTAGGATATCTTCTGTTTTGAAAGATTACTATATTCAGTGTATTATATTTCTGCCCTTTAATGATTGGAGATGATGCTTTTGAAAAGACCTATATTAATTCTAGTCATTAATACTTTCTGTCCTGGGAAAAGTTTCTGCGACTTTTTTACTGTAGCCACTATTTTCACCTCCTGACTCTGAGACTCTCAGTTTTGGTTTGAAGTAGCAATTCTTGGTATCTGTAGTCTGGCTTTTTTGTTAACTGTTCCATGCAATATTTGTTTAAGAATTATTGGTATGGCTGTGGTGTTCATGTATGTGTGTGTGTGTGTGTGTGTATCTCCTATACTTTTTATTTTGGGGGAATGCTTTATTAGTCGATCAAATACTTGAGTATCAGCTAGGGACCAGGCACGGTGCTAGGGTATCCAAAGGGTAATAAGATAAAATTCCTGCCTCCTTAAGGCGTTCTTTTTTCTTTTTTTGGAGGTAGATTCTCCCTGAGCTACCATCTTGCC
The DNA here is from genome assembly GCF_041296235.1 of Equus asinus. NCBI lineage: Eukaryota > Metazoa > Chordata > Mammalia > Perissodactyla > Equidae > Equus > Equus asinus. Next base: position 13,988 of record NW_027225319.1, on the reverse strand, counting down.
AGTCTCCCTCTATTTTGTCTGTGGGTCACCACCACAGCATGGCTCCTGATGAGTGGTGTAGGTTTGTGCCTGGGAACTGAACCTGGGCTGCCAAAGCGGAGTGTGCTGAACTTCACCACTAGGCCATGAGGCCAGCCCCCCTTAAGGCATTCTTAATCTAGTTAGGGAGATAGTAAGTAAATAAGCAGTTACAAAGCAGTGCTAAAATGGAGGTATATTGGCTGTGTTAGGCATCAGAAATGAAGGAAAGCCTAATTTGGGGGATGTCTAGGAAAGTTTTTCAGAGGAGATGGTATCTGTATTGGGTGTCGAAGATGAGTTAGGATGAGTTGAGGATTGGCTGTGAAAAAGGGCAGTCCAGGCAGAGGGATTAGTATGGTTAAAGATTAGTCTTATTTTCCACATAGCAGAGCAGATAAGATATGTACACAAATAGTTTTAAACCAGGATATAAAATGATGAATGCTGCATTAGGTCAAAACTAAGTTTCTGTGGGAGTTCAGAGTAGGAAGAGATTTGTGATGAGGTCCGGGAAAGGCTTTATGGAAAGATAGCATTTGAATCTTGGAGAAGGGGCACAGTTTTGACAAAGAAGACTGGGGCAGGATTCCGGATGTGAGGTATAGCAGTTTGAGCAAGGAATGTATAAATTAGTGTTTTCTGTTTGGAAGAAGGTCAACTTAAAAGCTCAACTCCTGGACGAATAGTGTATAATGATTGTGCAATTAGTATGTTTTTCCCAGCTCTATTGATATGTAATTGACGTATGTCATTGTGTAAGTTTAAGGTGTGTAGTGTGATGATTTGATGGATGTATATATTTTGAAATGATTAGCACAATAATGTTAGTTGATACATCCTTCACCTCACATAATTAACGTTTTTGTTAATTATGTTGTTGTGGTGAGAGCATTTAAGATCTACTCTCTAGCAACTTTCAAGTACGTAATACAGTATCATTAACTATAGTCTCCACGCTGTACCTTAGATCCTCAGAACTTTTTCATCTTATAGTGCAGTTTTGGTATGCTAACTTTTGTGGCTTCATCTTGTAAAAGCCACGTGCCCTTGTGAATGATCCTGATAATTTCAGTTCAGAAGAACTGTCAAAAGTATTTCTCACTTTTCTTAAGGATTGTGTAGAATTTAACACAGATTTTGAATGACTATGATTGTTCAAAATCTGTCCTTAGTTGTCTTTGCTTTGGTCATTTGATGTGGTCAGTTGACTTTTGGGTGACATTTGATTTATAAAATGAAAAATCAAAAATAATTTATTTTCCAGTAATACTAGATTTATTTTGCCTTTTGAATTACATTGTTTTTTTTTTTTGGTTTATTTGCTAGCATTCCAAACTTAGTTCTGCTGTAATGCTTGTTTTGAAAATGTTGATTTGGTTGAACAAAATTAATCTATCGGAACAATTTGAGCCTAAGACAAAATTTGCATTTGCAAATAAACAGGATTTGGTCTGCAAGGTCAAGGGTCAGCAAACTATGGCCACTAACCAGTGGCCTATTTTTGTGAAATTGGAATACACCCAAGACCATTTGTTTACATTGTCTGTGGCTACTTTTGTACCACAGTCTCAAAGTTGAATAGTTGCAATAGAGACCTAATGGCCCACAAAGCCTAAAATGTTTACTATCTGGCCTTTTATAGAAAGATTCTGCCCTAGGTGAATGCAGAAAACTGCATCCAGCTGAACTGAGCTATATTAAAATACATGGATATATGTGCACACACCTCAAACATACATCAGCTCCCTCAGTTTACCCCTTGTGTTATGAGCCACATCCATCACATCTGTTGTTACAGTTGTCCATCCAATTTCAGATAACCGTCCTTCCATCACTTTATAATAATTCATAAGCTGCAACCCTTCTGAGGCCCATTTCCACAGGCACATGTCATGTCTTTTTCAAGGTAAGTGCCATATTACTGTATTTGTGTATTTCTTAATCACTTAACATGTGTACACTTGTGCTACTGTGTTTTTTAGGTTTCTATCTTTTTAAAAAATGTGTCACTGATGAAACTTTTTGAGTCTTACTGCTTCTAAGTCCATTTTTCCTGTGAGTCTTATGGTGTTCGTTGCATAATATTGCATAACCTGGTGATTTTTAGGAACTCATGTTGTGTGATTGCAGAACTGACTGTAATTGTCATCCTTCGAAAGTACTAATTCATTTACCAGATATTTCTTGGACTGTGTGAGGATTAAATGAATTAGTGGACACAAAACACTTAGATTAGTGTCTGGGACATAATAATTACTCAAATATTAGTTATTACTGATTACTATTACCATGTGCCAATAACTGTTCTAAGAATTGCTTAGGTGAACAAGACAAATTAAGACCCCACCCCCATGGAGCTTTCATTATGCTTTAAAAAACCTGTATTAATATACATTTTGGCTAGTAACTCAGTCCTCCCCACAAAAGACATTGTTTGTTTTTTTTCCTGCTTTTTCTCCCCAGATCCCCCCAGTACGTAGTTGTATGCTTTAGTTGTGTGTCCTTCTAGTTGCGGCATGTGGGATGCTGCCTCAACATGGACTAATGAGCCGTGCCATGTCGGCACTCAGGATCTGAACCAGCGAAACCCTCGGCCGCCAAAGCGGAGTGCGTGAACTTAACCACTCGGCCATGGGGCCAGCCCCAGACATTTTGTTTTTATAAATAATATTTTTTTAATATCTATCCGTTTGCTTAAAACAATTTTCTAGTCACTGTCTCATTGACCTTATGTAATGTTTTATTGAATAAGTTTTTGAATTTTTTATAACTATAACCCCGGGAAATGAATCTGATCTACCTTCAAGGAGATAATTATCTCCTTTTTTACTATAGTTCAAAATAAAAAGGTAAACAATATAATTTCAGACTTAGAAAATTTTACAAATTAGAAAATAATACAAAGATTCTCATATGCCCTTCACCCAGATTTAGCACATGGTAATATTTTACCACATTTGCTTTATCATTCCCTATTATTATTTTTCTGAGTCATTTGGGAGTAAATTTCAGACATGATCCTTCTTTACACTGAATACTTTGACATGTATTCCCCCCAAATAGAAGTATTTTCTTATGTAACCTCAGTATAGTTAGCAAATTAGAAGTGAACACTGATAACGATACTATTTCTAATCTATAGACCTTATTCATATTTTACCACTTGCTCCATAATGTCTTTTATACTGAGAGACAAAGATTTCTTTTTTTTCTGGCCCGGGATTCAATTCTGGGACATGCATTGCATTTCATTGTCATGTCTCTTTAATCTTCTTTAATCTGGAGCAGTTCACCTTGCTGTTTTCTCCCTTCAGTCTTTTGAAGAACACAGGTCCATTAATTGGGGTTTGTCTGATGTTTCTTTGTGATTCTGTATTTTGCTAGGAATACTATGAGGTGATGTGTCTTTCTCTCAGCACATTTTATCAGGAGGCATATGATATCTTTGCTTTTACTGTATTTTAAAGTGATTTTGCTTTTAATACTGATTGTTAATCAGCTCATTCTCTGCCATTAATGTAGAGATTTGAAGGTAGGCTTGGTTAATTTCTATAGAGTCGGAGAGAATTTCTCCACCTCTCATTTCTCTTGTCATTCCCCTTTCCTCCTTCCTCAGATACCCCCCAAATTCAAAACCAAAACACCCTGTTTATGAACTCTCGTTGTGTATTCTGAGTATCTACTAAAAATAGAGAACTAAGAGTGAATGTCTCACATTAAAGTGACTGAACCTGTTACTCATTAAGTATGTGAAATAATACATTTCGTTCAAAGGCTGACTATAGTGCATCCAACACAGCTTACTGAATACCTCACTTTAGAGACAGAAGGGAAAATATTTGAGGGCACTGAAAGACTTCAGGGTTTTAAAAAAATAGCTCAACAAATCACCACTCTGTTAAGGACTCCCTCGCCAGGCATTATCTTCATTTTAATAAACATTTATTATTCCTCTGTACAAGGCAATTGGTTATTTCCCACGTGGGGAAAAAGAGCTGAACCCAGACCAGTTTCCTTCTTTGAGGAGCTTACACTCTAGTAGAGAGTACTCGGAGTTTTAAACAAGGAACTACAAGCAGAATGTATTGCTTATTATAAGAGAAGTAAAAGAAAATTCAGTGGGAGAAGAAGGGAAAGAGAACCTTCTTTGAGCTAAGAGTTGTGGTAAGATAAGATTGGAAAGTCGTGTGAATTTCTTGCAGAGAGCTTTGAATGCTATGCTTAGGAATTTGTACTTTATCCTTATTTATAGACATGGGAAGCCTTTGAATATTTTGAGCATGGAGGTGACAGATGTTTGAGTCTATACTCGATTATGCCAATTACTGGAAATACTGAGAAGATAGTACAGTCCTTTAGGCAAGGAGTATTTTTAGGAGGACATAGGCATATACTTGTAACTCCTATCCCCCCCCAGAAAAAAATAGGAGCATATGCTGAGCACCAACTGAGTGCTACAGGTAATATGTGGTATAATGATAGAGTAGTTTAGTACTCAGATGAGGGGTAGAATGAATTTGGGTAAAAGATGGAGTTTCAAGGCAGGTAAAGATGACTTTTGGGTACACCTTCTTCCTCCTTCCTTCCCAATTTCAAATGTAGTATTAAAATATTTAGATAACTTGTATTCCTTCATACTACCAACTGCTTATTACTGTTTTCCGTGATTTGTCTCTGACATCTGAATTCTAAATGTTTGTCCAATTATTTTTGATGGGAGCTAGGGTTACCTGTCTTACTTGATGGATGAATTGTGGAAACAGGTGCCGTTTTCTGCCTCTAAAGTCTAAACTCATTAAAATTGTGTGGGGTTTTTTTCCCTGCAGAGAAAGAGAACCCCTGTTCTCTCCTAAATACCCTTTTCTTATAATTCCTCACAACAAGAATAAAACTTTTTGCTTTGCTTTCTTGCTTTTGTCACATTCTTTGCCTCCTGTCTCCATTTGAAGAGTCTGCCTTTGGGTGGGGGTTTGGAGTGGTGTATCGATGAAGTTAATGTATTGAGTAAAGCAAAAATCAGTGCACCAAATAAAATGAAACATTTCTTAAGTTCCCAGTAATTTGGCCCACATGAACATGTGACCTTTATTGCAATGTAAGTTTTATTGTTTTGAGTATTATATAGAGACCACTATTTAAACATAATAAGGTAAAATGCAGATCTTATTCAAATATTGCCGCTCTGTTACTAAAATATGTTATTTCTGGGGCTGGCCCGGTGGGGCAGTGGTTGAGTTCGCACGTTCTGCTTCAGCGGCCCAGGGTTTGCCGGTTCGGATCCCAGGTGTGGACATGGCACCGCTTGGCAAGCCATGCTGTGGTAGGCGTCCGACGTATAAAATAGAGGAAGATGGGCAGGGATGTTAGCTCAGGGCCGGTCTTCCTCAGCAAAAAGAGGAGGATTCGTAGCGGATGTTAGCTCAGGGCTAATCTTCCTCAAAAAAAAAGAAGGTATTCCTTACCTCCATCAGAACATTTGTATCTTGTATTTAAAACAATAGACTAGAATTTGTTCAGTCCTTTGTTGTTTCTTAAGTGTTTTGGAAAGCTTGACATTTTCAGACAAATTCTGAATAATGTTTGTTTGCCCAAGGAGGTTCTATAGTACTGAGCCTTATAAAACCAGGAATCCCTAGGTTTTGCCCTTAAGTGCTTTTAGATTAAAAATAAATAAGAAAAGATATTTCGTAAATGATATAAATATATTTTCCTGGCAACGAATATGGAGATAGCGTATACATGCACACCTGTGAACTTTCATAACAGATTTTAAAGATGACTCAGGCTGGAAGGGAGAACATTAATGGACAAAGATTGGGGTTACTAACCTTGTTATTTGTATATTCCTTTTCTGTTTTTTTAAAATTATGGTAAAATACACATGGTATAAATTTTAGTATTTTAACCACTTTAAAGTGTACAATTCATTGGCATTAAGTATATTCACAATGTTGTGCAACCATCATCACTAATCTCGGGACATTCCCTTTACCCTAAAAAGAAACCCTGTATCTCCTAATGCTCCTTTCCCCATCCCCTTGCAAGCACTAATGTACTTTCTAACTCAGTGGATTTGCCTGTTGTGGAAATTTCGTATAAATGGAATCATATAATATGTGGTCTTTTGTGTCTGGCTTCTTTCACTTAGTATACTGTTTTGAAGACTTATCCATATTGTAGCATGTATCAGTACTTCATTCCTTTTTTTAAAAATTTTTATTGAAAAAAATTTTTTTGAAGATTGGCACCTGAGCTAACAACTGTTGCCAATCTTCTTTCTTTGCCCTGCTTTTTCCCTCCAATCCCCCCCAGTATATAGTTGTATATTTTAGTTGTGGGTCCTTCCAGTTGTGGCATGTGCGACATCGCCTCAGCGTGGTTTGATGAGCGGTGCTGTGTCCCTGCACCAAGGATTATGAACCGGCGAAACCTGGGGCCGCTGCAGCAGAGCGTGTGAACTTAACCACTCAGCCACAGGGCCAACCCCAAGTACTTCATTCGTTTTTATGACTAATTGATACTCCATTGTATGGATATCCTACATTTGTGTATCCATTCACCAGTTGATGGGCATTTGGTTTGTTTCTCCCTTTTGGCTATTGTGAATAGTGCTACTATGAACATTTATGTACATTTTCTTGTTTGGACATATGTGTTCATATCTCTTGGATATAAACCCAAGAGTGGAATTGCTGAGTCGTAATCATAATTTATGGTAATTCTGTGTTTAACTTATTGAGGAAATGCCGAACTGTTTTCTACAGTGGCACATCTTAACATTCCCATCAGCTGTCCTTGAAAGTTTCAGTTTCTGCAGCTCCTTGCCAACGCTTTTCTGGTGTTATAAAAAAAAATATGGCCATTCTAGTGGGTGTGAAGTGATATCTCATTGTGGTCTATTTTATTTTTTTATTTAAGCAAGTTTATTTAGAACCTGTTTAAAAAGACCAAGCAATACTCAGTATAAAAAAACAATTTCAACCAAGATACTTTTAGTATGAGATTATAAACGCTGTAAAATGTGATTAGGGACTGGAGACGAGTAGTGAGAAATAATTTGTACTAATTTTGAATAAAATTTACTATGTACTGTTTATTAAAATAAAAGTTTTGGAGATTCTTTTACATATTTGCGAATGTCTGTGTATTATGGGGAACCCAGCTTTTCTCTCATAGCATAAGGGGAAGTATAGCTTAATGGTAATAAAGACATGGGTTAAAATCTTAATTCAGTTCCATGCTTGCCTTGGAAACTCATTCAATCTCTGAATCTTGATGATTACTTCTACTGAAAATGGGTATTAAAAGTAAAGAAGTGGGGCTGGCCCCGTGGCCGAGCGGTTACGTTCGCGCGCTCCGCTGCAGGCGGCCCAGTGTTTCGTCGGTTCGAATCCTGGGCGCGGACATGGCACTGCTCGTCAGACCACGCTGAGGCAGCGTCCCACATGCCACAACTAGAGGAACCCACAACGAAGAATACACAACTATGTACCGGGGGGCTTTGGGGAGAAAAAGGAAAAAATAAAATCTTAAAAAAAAAAAAAGGTAAAGAAGTAATTGGAAGTGAATATTAAATAAGATAATGTCATGTACATTTTAAGAGTTCAATATTATTATTGATCAGAGTAGATGTTGTAAGGTGGGATGTTGCAATTTCATAAGGTGCTGTCTTAGTAGGAGAGAAGGCCATAGAGGAAACAGGGGCTCCCATCTTGTAGGACCTGCAAGAAAACCTTAAGGCTTTGGCTTTGGCTTTGTTTATTTAATTGTAATAAAATTTACAAAACATAAAATGTACCATTTTAACTATTTTTAAATGTACAATTCAGTGGCGTTAAATAATTCACATTGGTGTGCAGCCGTCACCTCCATCCATCTCCAGAACTTTTTCATTATCCCAAACTGAAACACTGTACCCATTAAACAATGGCTCCCCAATCCCCTCTCCCCCCAAACCTCTGGTAACTACCATTCTATTCTCTGTCTCTGAATTTGACTTTTCTAGATACCTCTATATAAGTGGAATCGTGCAATATTTGTCCTTTTGTGTTTGGCTTATTTAACTTAGCATAATGTCCTCAAAGTTCATCCATTTTGTAGCCTGTATCAGAACTTAATTCCTTTGTAAGGCCGAATAATATTCCATTAATTGTATGTATATACCATGTTTATCCATCCATCTGTTGATGGACATTTGGTTCGTTTCTATCTTTTGAGTATAGTGTGTAGTGCTGTTGTAAACAGTGGTGTACAAATGTCTGTTCTCGTCCCTGCTTTCACTTCTTTTGGGTGTACACCTAGAAGTGGAATTCTATCTGTAATGTCTTGAGGAACCAAAATCTGTTTTTTACAGCAGCTGTACTATTTTACATTCCCTGCAATGTATAAGCATTCCACTTTCTTCACATTCTTGCCAACAATGCTTTTTATTTTATTTTTCTGATAATAGCCAACCTAATGGATGTAAAGTGTTATCTCATTGTGGTTTTGATTTGTATTTCACTAATGATTACTGATGTATAGCATCTTTTCACGTGCTTATTGGCTGTTTATGTATCTTCTTTAAAGAAATGTCTGTTGAAGTCTTTTGCCCAATTTTAAATTAGGGTGTTTGGTTTTTTTTTTGTTTAGTTGTAGGAGTCATTTATAAGTTCTGGATATTAATCCGTTATTAGATAGATGATTTGTGAGTATTTTTTCCCTTTCTGTGGGTTGTCTTTTCACTCTCTCGGTTGTGTTCTTTGATGCTCCTCTGTGGTGTCTACATGGGCATCAGGGAATCCGTATTCTGTTTTATCTGACCTGTTGTATTTTTCATCTCTAGTATTTCTAGTTGGTTCTTCTTTATAATTTCGATCTGTTTTGTGAAGTAACTCCAGAACTCATTGACTTGTCTGTCTATATTTCCCTTTACCTCATTGAATATTTTGAGGATAGCTATTTTGAACTCCTCTTCACTTAGTTTACCCACTTCCAAGCCCTCAGGACCTACTTCTGTATTTTTATTGTTTTCCTTTTGGACTGGAGCTTTTATAAATTGCTTGATGGTAGAGGAGCGGTTTTTTCACACTGCTATTATTAGGCTGCAGTTACAGCCTGTCGCCACTAGATGGGGGTCGAGAGGCTTCTTTTCTGAGCCCTGCGCCTTCAGCCAAGATGGCCGCGCCCAGCGTGGGTTGGGGGAGGAGGGGCACTTTCATTTACGCTGACCTGGATTGGATCAGCTCTCACTTTCTGGTCTCCCGGGGCCCAGGCTTGCTGGGGCTCTCATACGCGAAATCTTTCCCCTGTTAGAGGGTTTCACTGCATGGGCAGTGGGAGTCCTGGACAATCCCCTGAGGTGCAGCCCCTCCCCCACTTCTTCCCTCACCTGCGGCAGTGATCCCAGTCTCTAGGGGAGGTAGCGATGTTCTATCCTACCTTGTTGCAGCTCCTCCGAGGCTGGCTGCAGTCTCTCCGCCTTCCATCGTTTGGCTGCTGTCAGTCTCTGATGATTTCTGTTATTAGGATTGTTTTTTTGGTTGGGAAGCAGTTGCTCTTTTTGGTTGTACTTTGGAGGGGAGAGAGTCCTGGGTGAGCTCACACCGCCATGTTGCTGATGTCCCATATTTCATTCTTTTTAATGTTATTGTAAATGGAAGTGTTTTCTTAGTTTCCTTTTTGGATTGTTAATTGCTAGTGTATAGGACTATAACTTTGACTTTTGTGTGTTGATCTTATATCCTGAAACGTTGCTGAATTCATTTATTAGCTCTAGTAGCTTTTCTGTAGATTCTTTAGGATTTTCTGTATATAAGATCATGTCCTCTATGAATTACTTCCTCCTTTCCTATTTGGATACCTTTTATTTATTTTTCCTTTCCAATTGCTGTTGAATAGAAGTGGCAAAAATACATACTTGTCTTGTTCCTGATCTTATGTGGAAGGCTTTTAGTCTTTCACTATTAAGTATGATGTTACCTTTGGGTTTTTCAAAATTCTCTTTATCAAGTTGAGGAAATTCCTTTGTCTTCCTAGTTCTTTGAGTGTTTTTATCGTGAAAATGTGTTGAATTTTGTCAACTGCTTTTCCTCTTTCAATTTAGATGGTTATGTGATTTTTCTGCCCTTTGTTTATGTGGTCTATTACATCGATTTATTTTTGTGTCACGCTTTGTATTCCTTGGATAAATCCCACTTGGCCATGGTGTATTATTCTTTTAATGTGTTATTGAGTTCTGTTTGCTAGTATTTTGGTTAGGATTTTTGCATCAGTATTCATAAGGAACATTGGTCTGTAATTTTATTTTGTTGTGCTGTTTATGTCTGACTGGTGTCAGGGTACTACCAGCCTCAGAGAATGAGTTAGGAAGTATTCCCTCCACTTCTAGTTTTTTGAAGAGTTTGAGAGGGATTGGTGATAATTCTTCATTAAATGTAAGGTAGAATTTACCAGTGAGGCATCTGATCCTGGGTTTTTCTCTTTTCGGGGTGTTTTTGATTAGCAACTCAAGGAAAGAGTTTGAATAGTTACAAGCCAAAAAAAAAATATATATATTAGTTTTGGTATTTACCTATGTAGTTAGTTTTACCATTGTTCTTTATTTTACAGTATAGGTCTGTGTTACACTGTGGTGTCCTTTGATTTCAGCCTGATGGACAGCCTTTAGCATTTCTTGTAGGGCATGTATACTAGCAACAAATTCCCACAGGTTTTGTTTTTTGGCACATTTCTTCTTCACTTTTCAATGATACGTTTGCTGGATATAGAATTCTTGGTTGTTAGGACTTTTTTCCCAGCACTTTATCTGTTTTCACTGTTCTCTAGTCTCCTTGGTGTTCAACTGTTAATCTTAATGAGAATCCCTTGTAGTTGTCACTTCTCTTGTTGATTTTGCAATTTTCTTTGGCTTTTGACAGTTTATTTATATTTTGTCTCAGTGTGGATCTCTGTTTATCCTACTTGGAGTTCATTGAGCTTCTTGGATGTGTAAATGCATGTATTTCATGAAATTTAGGGAGTTTCTGGCTGTTGTTTCTTAAAACATTTTTTGTGCTCCTTTTTCTCTATTCTTTCTGTGGCTCTTATTATGCATGTGTTGGTATACTTGATGGTGTCTCTGATGGTCTGTTCATTTTTCTTTATTCTTCTTTCTGTTCCTCATACTGGGTAACTTCAATGGGGCTATCTTCAAGTTTACTGATTATTTCTTTTCCTTGTTCAAGTCTTCTGTTGAACCTCTATGGTGAATTTTTTTTGGTGAGGAAGATTGGAGCTAACATCTGTGCCAGTCTTCCTCTATTTTGTATGTGGGATGCTGCCACAGCATGGCTTGATGAGTGGTGTGTAGGTCTGTGCCTGAGATCTGAACCCGTGAACCTTGGGCTACTGAAGCGGAGTGTGAGAACTTAACCACTTTGCCACTGGGCCAGCCCCATGAAGTTTTCACTTCTGTTATTGCACTTTTCAGCTCTCAAATTTTATTTGGTTTCTTTATGTAATTTATTTTTCCGGATTTTCTTACCTTGGTAAGATATCCTTGTTTCCTTTAGTTCTTTGTTCATGGTTTCCTTTAGCTCTTTGAGTGTATTTCAGACAGTTGATTTAAAGCCCTTGCCTACTAATTCCAATGTCTGGGCTTCCTTAGGGACAGTTCTGTTAATTTCTTTTCCTGTGAATGGGCCATACTTTCTTGTTTCTTTGTATGCTTGTAACTTTTTGTTGAAAATGGACATTTTGAATATTGTAATGTGGTAACTGGTAAACATCCTTCTCCCTCCCCAGAGTTTGTTGCTGCTGCTTGTTGTGGGTTGTCGTTTTTGCTTGGTGAACTTTCTAACTTATTTTTATAAAGACTATTTTTTGTCTTGTGTGGACACTGAAGAGTTTGTTCTGGTAGCTTACTGGTCTGTTAGTGGTTTAACAGAACTTTCCTTAAATGCCTAGAAGCAAAAACAAAAAACAAATCAACTCTCCCAGTCTTTGCAGATTGACTCAGTGTTGGGGCACTTTGCAGTGCTTAGCCAGTTCATTTAAGACTCTTCCCTAGCCCTTACTTCTTGATTGTGTGGAGGCTAGAGGTCAGCTAGAGGTGAATGCTTGTAGCCTTGTCATGTCTTTTCTGAGCTTGTCTCCAGCCTTGGGCGTATGTGTGGCCTTCCAAATTTCCTGGTATGTGCAGGAGCCTTTTGGAACCCTTATTCCTTCACGTTCTCTTTCTTCAGCTTCTTTCTTCCCATTCTTTTATGTCTGTTTAGTGCCTGGCCTAGTTGTTATCCCTTGTCCCACATGGCTGTAAATGGTATATTTGCCTTTAAATGCTTTAGACAAACCCCACTTGTCTCAGGAACTTCTCCTGAGAAAGTTCTGAGGTGAGTGAAAAAAGGAGAACCCCTGCCCTAATCTGTCAGATAACGACCAAACAAGTCAAAACCACAATTCTTTAATAATAAGGTTGATATTTCCCTCTTTGCATGTGCAGGTTGCACTAGGTATGTGGGCCACTGTCTTCATGGCTGCCACCTAGATGGGGGGTGGGGTATGGTAGGTGCATAAGTTAAAACACCACAGTGCTCTCATACCAGAGTTTAGCACCTCTTTCTGTTATGTGTTCTCCTGGCGATTGTAAGTTTTTGATTAGCTTGTAGAGTTTCAAAAAAGTTGATTCTGATGATTTTTACCAGCATAATTGTTGCCTTAGTGGAGGGATGGAGTTTTGGAGTTACCTGCTCCACTCTTGTGTATGATGTCATTCCTGGTGTGTTTGTCTTAATCCCTATGCCAGTGCCACGTTTTCTTAACTATCACTTTTTATGAAGTCTTGGTATCTGCTAGGGCGTTAATGCCCACACTGTTCTTTGTACTGTATTGTGTATCTTGAGCCTGTACTGTTCCATATTATGTATTCCTTTTTATGTTTCTAAGTTCCTTGATAAATGTTTTATTCTATTTTGATAAACACTTTAAAGGCTTAACGTGAGCCAAGTATTGTTTTGGATCAAGGTTTCTTAACCTTGGCATTATAGACATTTTGGTCCAGATAATTCTTTGTTGTGGATTGTGTCCTGTGTATGGATTGTGTTCCTGGCCTCTACCCAGTAGATACCAGTAGTGCCCCTCCCCCCAGTTGTGACAACTGAAGATGTTTAGAGACATTGTTAGATGGTCCCTGTGGGTGGTAGGGTCATGTATGAGGGTGGCATAGTCCTCCTGTTTGAGAACATTGTTTTAGATGATAAGGATTCACAGATAATACTGAGCTAAGTAGAAAAATAAATAGTTGAAATGCAGTAGTCTCCTCTTATTCACAGTGTTGCTTTCTGTGGTTTCAGTTTCATGTGATCAACCATGGTCTGAAAATATTAAACAAAATTCCAGAAATAAAGAATTCATAAGTTTTGAGTCATGCACCATTATGAGTAGTGTGATGAAATCTCATGCTGTCCTGCTCTGTCCTGCCAGGATGTGAATCATCCCTTTGTCCAGCATATCCACACAGTATACACTACGTGCTCGTTAGTCACTTAGTTGCCATTTTGGTTATCACATCACCTGTTGTGGTATCACAGTGCTTGTGTACAAGTAACCCTTATTTTACTTAATAATGGCCCCAAAGTGCAAGATTAGTGATACTGGCAACTTGGATATGCCAAAGAGAAGCTATCAAGTGTTTTAAGTGAAAAGGTGAAAGTTCTCAACTTAATAAGGAAAGGACAAAAACATATGCTGAGGTTGCTAAGATCTGTGGTAATTTTTATTACAGTATGTTGTTATAATTGTTCTACTTTATTATTGTTGTTAACCTCTTACCGTGCCTAACTTGTAAACTGAACTTTATCGTAGGTCTGTATGTATAGGAAAACATAGTATAGTTAGAGTTTGGTGCTATCTGCAGTTTGAGGCACCCACTGGGGGTCTTGGAATGTATCCCATGCGGGTAAAGGGAGACTACTGTACGCTGTGATGTGGTTAAGTACAGTTACAAAGAT